>NW_017805009.1:2087262-2139247 GCF_001891065.2 Hippocampus comes
TCAGGGGCGGGGGGAGGGGGGGGTATACTCTGTGGGAGCTGGTGGACAGAGGAGAAAAATGTACAATACTCTTCAGAAGATGAAAAGAGTCAAGGTATTATGGCGTAAAATAAGTTGTGATTTCAGGAGAAATTTTACAAGAATGAAGTCATGATCTTAAAAAAATGCTCTCCGGCCGTCCATCTCTCTATTTCTTCTCTTCACGAGGGTCCAGGCGTGTCGCAGCTTCTCCCAGCCGTCTTTGGGCGGTAGGCGGGGGACACCCTGAACCGGTCACCAGCTGATCGCATGGCACACAGAAAGGAAGAACCATCCAGGCTCACACTCACACCGAGGGACAATTTGGAGTGTTCAATCAGCCCGCCATGCATTTTTTTGGAATGTGGGAGGAAACCGGAGTATCCGGAGAAAACCCACGCAGGCCCGGGGTGAACATGCAAACTCCACACAGGGAGGCTGGAGCCGGAGTTGAACCCGGTACCTCTGCACTGTGAGGTCAACGCGCTAATCACTGGACCACCGGGCCGCCCCTTCAGACCACCAGTAAAACTTTAATCATGTCAGTTGAGATTACGCCAATCAACAGTTTTGGCTACTTTTTAGTGGAGCGCAAACAGACCTGCGTGACGTCTTCACACAAAAATAGCGTCACAAGTAAAGGTGCAACTGGATCGATTGTCACATACCTCATATAGATTTTGTAGTATCTGCTCATATTTGAGCTTCACAGTCAGGAACGATCACTCACTCACAAAGTAGTGATTTGCTTCATTCCCTTGTTTTTGTTTACCCACCTGTGGAAGAAATTGTACTGGTTTCCGTTTGCAGCTTTCTGGCCCGACTTGTTTGACCCACGTGCCATAATCTCACTTGGCTAATGACGCAAGCCTGAGAAACCTACACAAAGATAATTTATTCTAACTAAATGTTGTGTATGTTGATTATTAATGTCTGTAACTTCAACAAATTTTGCAATATATATATATATATATATATATATATATATATATACACACACTGTGGTGGAGGACACACACTTCATTTAAAGTACCGCTAAACTTTAATGCCCTGGTTTCTTGCCTGACACTCTGCAACTCTGTTTCTCCAGTTAGTGCGGCCAGCGTGCGCTCTGCCACTCCCAGAGTGCAGTGCACTGAATTACGGTAACTAAACAGCACATTCTAACTACGCACCGAGTTTCCAAACGATCCGGAGTGCAGCAAATCGAGCTGAGAGTGCAGTTCCGAATACACTCTTTGGCGTTCTGCCTATCAAAATGTTGTGGAGGGATCGTATGGGAGCCGCTTTGCCATTGGGCTGTGTCTTTTCAGTATGCAGAGGTAGTTTTTCGACTGTCAAATTTAGAGCCCTCATTTTAGCATATTTAGGGATATTGTAAAATTGATAACATATCATACATTGGTGTACTACAGAAAAAAAGGAATGAAAACAAGCATGAGTCGCTCTACTTTTTCTATTGGCAGCCTAGTTTATCCTCCTGATCAGGACATCTGAAATGGCAAACAAAAAAATACCAATGACGTAATCGGTAACTATTCATATCCTGCTGTCCATCTGTGCTCTTATCTGTAATGGAAAGTCAAACTAGTTTAAGTCATGTGCTGCTAATAAGAAAACACACCGGACAGAAAATCACTTGCTTCTTTGTAGTTTATCTGATTATTCTACATGCGCTGCTTATCGCTCTTGTCCAAACTTAACCAAAACCAGAAAAGACTCAACCGTATCATCTGCAACGAATATGACATCATAGCGTTATGTGCAAGGAGCCATTTTAGGGCGTTTCAATGTTTTTCATGCAATTGCAGTTACTTTCACTGAACATACATCTGACAAAACATCCACTCTGCATTTTCGTGGAAGCTATTTGGCACACATAGTACATTAAAGGTTAAATATGCACAGTATGACATAAAATATTCAGTCATTTGTGAATGATGTCAATGAGAGAAATGTATTAAAGTCGAGCAGGCAAACTTGGGTGATGAAAAAATATCTAGGACAACGACTCTTGTTTGATTTTGTAACAACACTCGAATACCTGTTGGAGAGAGGCGCTGCACTAGATTCTTTCTAATTAGGGTCACCGAAATCAGTGAAGACACGAGCGGCTGAAGGAGACAACCAAACCATACATACATACATACAAATCTGCTTCTTGTAATGTGAAACACTGAAAACATGCCAAAATCACATTCCCATGATGAAAGAACTGGAAAACATAATTTAGGAAATTGTGCTTTATTCAGGTAGAAAGTCTGGATGAAAAAGCAATGGCCATATTGTGCTGTATTTATTTTTTAAATACGGAACAGTGAATTCATGCGCATAAATACACTTTTCTCTCCTTATCTGTGTGTCTGTCTGACACACCAGCCTTACTTTGTCATTAAAACATCTTATAGGGTGAAGCCTAGTGTTGCAAGTGCAGGTACTACTGTGTGGTGTAACATGACGCAATACCATCATTTCAAAATACCAGTACTTTGGGGCTAAAACAAAACAGAACAAAAAAAAAAATAACTGTGTAGGGCGGCGCACCCATCCAAGACGCACAAATAAAAGAATAAAGGACAGAAGTGTCGGAGCTGTTATCTATAATGGCAAAGCGGCATATGGGGTATGTGTTAGGCCTCATTTATTATAGACGCTTCCCGGACCGGGCCATTACAACAGTATCCAATTAAATTGATCAAGCATCGGATTAAATCCTTTCCGTAACACAGCCATCTGACTTAAACTAGCAATTTGCTTTCCATATACTGTGTACACACGCACACACATTAATTATATATATATATATATATATATATATATATATATAAGTGAATTAGTATCCTACCATCCATTTTCTAATCCGCTTATCCTCACAAGGGTCGTGGGTGTAGTGGAGGAGCCTTTCCCAGCAGGGTGTCCCCAGCTGTAGGCAGGGGACACCCTGAACCAGTTGCCAGCCAATCTCAGGGCACATTGAGACAACCAACCATTGTTGTCACATTGTTATAGCAACAGGTGTGGTCAAAGTGCTATATGAATAAAGATGTAATGAATGGGTATACAGGCAAAGTCAAAATTGGGGTCTCGTCACAACACCGGTAAATTCTGCCAAATTCTTTATTGACCTGTGAACAAAATCGGAGCACTTCTTTTGATCTCTGTTGCTGAGTCTGCTAGAAATGATTTCATCTGTTTATTTATGCATTTTTTTTTGAATAATTAAAATTATAATTTTGTCATTGGAACATTTTGAACAGAACAGGCCACTGCCTTAACCACTGAAGATCATTCAGTTCTTTTGCCTTCAATCCCAATAAAGCATACTTTTCTGTTTCTGAAAACAAGAGGCAGCAAGACCTACATACAAGCAGCAAATGACAGTGGCTGCAGTAAAGGCCTCCAGAGAGGAATCATTTCAAACCTAAAAATTTGAAAGCTAAACGTCTACCCTTAAATATGATATTTATTCATCGAGTTTAATATTCTATTCATTGTGTGAGATGTATAAATGCTAAATTTTGGTCTATAGTGGACCTTCACTAACTTTAAGAGGTTATCAATTAGTTACGTATAACACCACCTGGCGACCTGGTGGGTGGACCAGTGATTAGCGCGTCGACCTCACAGTGCAGAGGTACCGGGTTAAATTCCAGCTCTGGCCTCCCTGTGTGGAGTTTGCATGTTGTCCCGGGGCCTGCGTGGGTTTTCTCCGGGTACTCCGGTTTCCTCCCACATTCCGAAAACATGCATGGCAGGCTGATTGAACACTCTAAATTGTCCCTAGGTATGAGTGTGAGTGTGGATGGTTCAAGCATCGGATTAAATCCGGATTGGCTGGCAACCGGTTCAGGGTGTCCCCCGCCTACTGCCCGATGATAGCTGGGATAGGCTCCAGCACCGCCCGCGACCCTTGTGAGGATAAGCAGCTCGGAAAATGGATGGATGGATATAAAAACACCTCAGCCGTCTTGTTTATTTAAATAAAAGTCCTCGTTTATTTACATTTTCTTCATTGTTATCCTAACATCAAGGCTGCCAATAAAAACAGCCCTTGGCTCAAAAGTCTCCTGACCAACAATCCTGGAGCTAAGACATGCAAACACTGAAGCACGACTTTGCCTGGGACCAGTAACTTGCTGAAGTCTCTGCTGGTTGCTTAGCAACTGGTTGTCATGGCACAGCCTGGCAAATGGCAAGTTGTCAGTTTTTAGTCAGTCAGTTCAAAACAAATGTGATATCATGTAATGGATTTACAAGTGAGCTGAAGAGGTGCCCTCAGCGAGATTATGTTTGTCCCCATTTCAGTCTTCATTTTAAGATAAGCCAACAGGCTTTTAGCTCCAGTCAGACTTGCATCCACAGGCGTGGCAGCAATGGCAACTGGTCAATAGAGTGTCATATGGCGCCATCTCACCACAGACCAAAAAGATGTGGAAAAACTGAAATGATAAAATCAAAAATATTCAAGAAAAAAATATATATGATGAGCAGGATAAATGTCAGATATGTAATTAATGATGAGAAAACATTTGAGACTGTTTCCAGTCTGGGGTGCGAAAATCTTAACCCATAGGTCTCTCTTTGAAAACTGACATCTTGTAACCTTTTCACCACCACCTTTCCGTAACCTTTATGGAAAATGTCATGGGATCAAGGCAAGAAGTATAGTTTTTTCAAAAATAGGAAAAGACAGCACTGTTTAAAAAATAAATTTGACTCCACTTTTCCTAATCAGTTATTGTGCGACAGCAAACATTGCTTATGTCAGTTCCGAGCATGAAACTCTCAAGCATTTCCGCGTAGAGTCGGTAAACTTTGTCGGTGACCTGTTGATTTATTGCTGCCATAAAGGATTCTTTCCTTTTTGAAGCTCGATCAGTAGTAACAGACACGATGCTTAGTCTCGGTGGTAGTTTTGAAAGGTTCACTCAAGATATCTTTCCGAAGCATTTTTAGAATCCGAACTCACCTTCCCCTATGTAGTTCCAGGTCATGTCACTCAGATAAGAACGGAATGTTTCGAAGTAAAAACTAGGACCCACAAAGGCCAATATTCTCTTGTTAGGAGTGTTACAGCGTAGTAGATCCTCTTCAATACAAGAGAGAAGGAGCAAATTGGTTTGTTTTCTTTAGAATTAAACAACACTTTACTCATGTCACTTGATTTTCACTCCGCTCAGTCCCGTAACCCTAACACATTTGGAAATCAGGGGTGGCAGTGCTTGCCAGCCAATTGCAGGGCACACATAGACAAACAACCATTAGATATTAGATATTGAGAGCACAGCTGTCAAACTCAAGGCCCGCCAAGTCATTTTATGTGGCGCACAAAAGCAAATGATGTGTGTCAACTACCTTGGTCCTTGCTAAAATCTTTACCAAAATGTCAACTTGTCATGTGTAACAAGTAACGTTGAGATTTCACAATCATTTTGTTACCCTTGAACAGTAATTGAACAAACAACAAACAGTTGACTGATTTCAAAACTAGAAATCCATCCATCTTTTTTGTGTACAAGTAATAATACAATGTGATGATTAAACAGACTGCCCAGTAGTCCAGTGCGTCGACCTCACAGTGCAGAGGTATCGGGTTTAATTCCAGCTCCGGCCTCCCTGTGTGGAGTTTGCATGTTCTCTCCGGGCCTGTGTGGGTTTTCTCCGGGTACTCTGGTTTCCTCCCACATTCCAAAAACATGCATGGCAGGCTGATTGAACACTCTAAATTGTCCCTAGGTGTGAGTGTGAGTGTGGATGGTTGTTCATCTCTTGTGTGCCCTGCGATTGGCTGGCAACCAGTTCAGGGTGTCCCTCACCTACTGCCCAAAGACAGCTGGGATAGGCTCCAGCACCCCCTGCGACCCTTGTGAGGATAAATGGATCGGAAAATGGATCCAAGCATTTATTCGGTTTCACTGTCATAACTGTCCTCTAAGGGAAGACGTAACTCCAAAGTGGCCAGTGACAAAAATGAGTTTAACACCCCCGATTTATAGTGTTCCATTAACCTACCATGCATGTTTTTGAAACGTGGGCGGAAACTGTAGTACCCAAAGAAAACCCACACAGGCACAGGGAGAACATGCAAACGTGCTCCTGGTTAGAAGCTGACCGTGCCACCCTGGCTATATCATGTATTTTCTAATTCTAGTGCCGTTACTAAAACGAGATGTTGCAACCAAGCCACGACATACAAAAGTCATAAATTTAGAGAGTGCTTTTATCCACACGAAAATGTGTTTAGCAGAAAAGTGAATTCAAAGTTAAACTCCCACGATGCAGGCCTTTAGCACTGCCGGTATCTCTGTGTGTAAATCAAGAAGTCAGCGATACCTTCATTAAGCATAATGAAGTGTCGACAGAGAATTGATTGTGAGTTTCTTTTTTTCCTCTGAGCAAGTGAGCTGGGTACAGATATCTTCCTCATGACTACTGGAATTTGTTTAGTAGCATGCCTTTCAATAATGCTGCTCCTCTGAACCAAGTAATGCGCCTCATAAATGTACTACTATTACTGCTGTTGCTAATAACATTTTTCAGGTCCAGCGGTTGGCACATTTGCCTCACAGTCAAGAGGTCTTGCCTTCGAATTTTGGCCCCAGCCCGCCCATGTGGCGTTTGCATGTTCTCCCTGCATGTGTGGGGTTTTTCTACAGATACTCCAGCTTTCCAACTTCTTAAAAAAAAAATTGTCCGTAAGCGTGAGCACGATTGCTAAATTGTCTACATGTACCCTGTGATTGACTGGCAACCATTCTGGTTTACCTGTGACCCAAATGAAGGCAAAGCGGTATGTATAGACAATAGGTGAAGGGCTGATAAATATTGTTTTGAATAATCTTTCAGATCACTGTACATGACCTTAAATAATTCCAATGTTTAAAAAAAGTGAATGAAAAAACAAACTTATAGAAAAAAAAACAAACTTGGGAGTACCTGTGCAGAGTCAAAAGAGAGGATAAACAAAGGGGACATAGGAAAAGCCTTGGTAAACCTTCAACATCAGAGAAAACAGGAGAAGGCTGGAATGAGAAAGTGTTTCATTGAATGAAATGAGACTTAAATATGATTTATACCAGTGCACTGGTGAACTACATTTGAGATTCTAAAAGGTCTCTCAGTACAAGAGGTTGTGTCAAGGATTGCACTCACCTTTAGGTGGATGAGGATCGTTACTTGTTCAGACTCATATGTCAACAGGAAGAGAACTCGACAAGACGCGAGTTGTTTCTTTTCTCTTCAATCATCAGGGAGCATGTGTCACGGTTTGAAAACGAACCAAAATCATTTTTAGGATCCCAGAATGGTAGCCACCAGACAAAACTCCGTAACAGAAATATTCACACAAAAATGCACCGACAAAGTAGGAACAGAAATCGCTGGTCAAATAATGACCAGGGAAAGAAAAAATACTATCACCAAAAGCGCTTGCAAAAAGGCAAGGAAGAAATTAACCCGAGACTACCAAACGAAATGCCAAGAACCCAATTCACGTGAAGCAAGAACAAATGACGAAAACTAAGACTATACTTACAAAAACATAGAACCAGAACAAACACGACAAGAGCGAGCAGTCGAGAAAAATGATCACGTGAGCAATAGCAGTAGCAAGGTCAACAATACTCCGACAACCTGCTGAAAGTTTGTTAGTTCTTAAATACATGGCTCCCTAATGACAAAATTGGCAGCAGGTGTGCACACAGAAGGTTGGGCTCCAGTCTGCCACCTGCTGGGTAAAACAAGAACAGCATGAAGCTGCATGTGTGTCTTGGTTCAAAATACAACAAAATTTGTTGATGATGTTAAAATACAAAAATGCCCCCCCCCCCACTGGGATTCTCACAAGGACGATTCTATTCCAGATGTTGAAACCATTTAGAAGCCTGACTCGATCTGAATCCTGATGATCTTGTAAAAGGTACACCTAATATGAGCTTTCCCACTTGATTCGCCAAGAGAATGCCATTATTAGCATGTGATGAGCCTCTTGCCAACTTTTTAGTTTTTTGTTATCCCTGTGATCTTAAGACTATTGCTTTCAGCAGCGTGTTATACCGGAGACAAATTCCTTGTGTGTTCTACATACTTGGCCAATAAAGATGATTCTGATTCTGATTCTGATTCAGGAGAATATCCCAAAATGAAATGCAGGGAGCCAAGATGAAAATCTTTTCTGGAATAACCCTACAGATTGGAAGTGTCAGATCCTGTGAACTCATTAGATCTGCAGTGTTTCATTGCACCATAATGACCCAAGAATCCCTCATCCCCCCTCAGCATTGACGAGTATAATAACGTGAGACAGCGTTGTATAAATTGTTTCTGGACTACGTCTGCCTTTGGGCCCCTTCATCCTGCCTCTGGCGGCAGAAGAGGTCAGTAAATGTCATTGCGGGACAAGGTGGAGGATGCATGCAGTCAATTATGTTGACAAAGCCTTCAGAGAGCTAATTTAAGACGCTGCCCAGGGAAAATATTGTGAGAAGCACTTTAAGCAGAGGTTATAAAGATCCTGCACAGAGTAACATTGTCACTCAAAACACATGAAGCTCGATGGCGTCATATTCAGAGTTGGGAAGCATCATCATTTTAGACTCATTGGCCATAACCATGGATAGACTGTAATCTAATGTGATCCAATATAAGAACTATATCAAAAATTCAGATTTATAAAGAAAATAATGCTACAATTCTGCTAAGTGATTTTAACAATGATGAATAATGGAACTGCATCGCACTAAGAAGTGTTTGGAATGATTTTGCCATGTTATTTGGCAACATGAGGGGCATAATGTCAGGAATATCTCTCAGTATGAATCAGGCCGTTTCTACAAAACGAAGTCATATCAATTACACCTCTGATAGTGTCCATCAAAACCGCTGTGTTTTCTTTGTGCTTTGTAGAAATATTTTTTAATACAGTCCTCATATTAGATTGCATTGTGCAGGTGTACCTAACGTAGCGGCTGATGAGTATGTGTTGATAAGCGCTCCTCCAGCATGAATATTTAGCACAATTCCCACTGAGCTCTGACTGAGTGGAGTGTTGTTTTTTTTCCCCCTCCCCACACTATTTAACATCGCAGGCAACAAACACTTTGATTTATTCTGCATCTACAAAGGAAAATGCCCTATATACCAGTGGTTAGCGTGTCGACCTCACAGTGCAGAGGTGCAGGGTTCAATTCCGGCTCTGGCCTCCCTGTGTGTTTACATGTTCTCCCTGGGCCTTGCGTGGGTTTTCTCCCCGTACTCCGGGTTCCTCCCACATTCCAAAAACATGCATGGCAGGCACACACACACACACACACACACACACACACACACACACACACACACTCTCTCTATTTCATTCTACACAATGGAGTAAGTGGCTCAGTCTTAATCTCTGGGGACGGTGGAAAATACTCAGTCAGGGCTGACTGTGATAGTTTGCCTTTAATAGAAGAACAATCAGTTGATATAAGCTGTGATGGGTCCGTTTTAGGTGAAATCGAGAAACAATGCAACAAAAAAGAAAGAGCACAAACATGGTCATTTAAATTGTTATTGTGAAATTACAAATAAATACATCACTTAAGATAAACATAAATGTTTTAATTCAATCCACATACCAAAGTGAGTAACACGTTTCCTGCTTAGCTACACAATGCTTTTTATTGCCAACCACACAAGAGACTGAAAGTGTCACATAGTTTACAGGCCAAACATTCATTGAGTAGGGTTATATACAGTTTAGGAATCATACTTTGGCCTGAATTGCTCAATTGACTTTTTTTCCTTTTTTTTTTTTTTTTACGGCACTTGATATATTGTTCCAGGGCACAATGCATTAGCAAATCTACCCCCATTTGCGCACAATATACTGATGCAAACATCCTTGTGGACAACATGGAGAATGTCTCAGCTTATCAGGTTTATTACACTGTTGGTGAGTTAGTTAAAAAAAGAAACACATGAACACAATGCACATAAATGCCCAGAGTCACAGCAAAATGTTCTTCCCTTCAACTGTGCACAAGGCTGCTCCGTCAATAATCATTAACACAACACGGGTCACACTCCATTTTATAGTCATTAATGCTGTCAGCATTTGCCAGACACCCACCTTGTCCTTGTTACTTCATTTGAGGTTTCCAATGCACAGAATCACGGTTTGCAAAGCAAGCTGCAAATATTTAAATACAATGACTTCAGCATGAAAAGATACCATCGAAGGAGCCTTTTTTTTAGATGGCTATAATAAATATTTTATGGTCCCACAGCACTATACAGAGTGCAAATGCACAAAGTTCTTATGTGAAGTGTGTGTTGTAGTCATCCTTTATTACTGCAAACCTTTCCAACCTTTGTCCTGTCATTTTGTCACATCCTTTTAGTCAGGAACCATAACAATTAGAGGGCACCAGTCAGGCCGTGACTTTACTTTCCTCGTCAGTTATTGTCAGGTTCCCTGAAAATGTCAACCATGCTTTTGCATTGAAGAAAACAAAAAGCCTTCGAGGAATAAAATCAAGAGAGCAGAGGAGGGGGCCGGCGTGGTTGCTTCTTTTTTCACCGAAAAGCTTCGCTTTAAGTATTGATGCTGTTGGAGCCATTGCTCAGCACCGACCCCTTGGTGACCTCTGTGCTCACAGTGGAGAGCGGCACACTCTCATACCGCTCTGCAACGTCCCAGCAGCGACAATGCAACAGGGTGGACTTCAGCTGCTTCTGGAAGTTGTTGTTGAGGAACCCGTAGATGACCGGATTGATACAGGTGGAGGCCATGGCGATGAGATGGCAGAAGGAGAAAATGATGTCATGGCCACAGGATGGAATGGCCTCGTGGTTCCAATCAAACACGGTGTTGAAGATGTTGAGAGGGAGCCAGGAGAGGGCAAAGGCCACCACGATGGAGGTTAACAAGATATTGATCCTCGTGGCACCTTTGTTGTTCTTTTGCTTGGTGTTTCTTCCACGTTCCACCATGTCCTTCCTCCTCCGCAGCCGCAGATAGATGTGCAAGTAGCATAGCATGATGAAGGAAAGAGGCAGAAAGTACTGGAAGATGAGCAAAGAGGTGGTGTAGGCCTGGCGCGCTTGGACTGAAGGCCACCGCTCCATACAAACAGGTTGGTCGATGACTTGGAAGGGGCCGGTGAGGTTCTGGAAAGGCAATGTGAGGATGCTGTACTTGACGAAAGGCACAGAGATTAAACAGGCTGTGATCCAGATGAGAGCCACCGCCAAGTAGGACTGCCTTGCCATCGGCTTCCATCCAGTGGGGTGGACAATGAGCTGGTAGCGCTCCATGGCGATGAGGACAATGGAGAAGATGGACACAGTGACTGATATACACTGGACGAAGGGCGTGAGCTTGCACAGAGCCTCCCCGAGGATCCATCGGTCCATCAGCGTGTACAAGATGGTGACCGGCAGGCACACGACGCACATCAGGATGTCGGAGAAGGACAAATTGGCGATGAGGATGTTGGTGACATTGCGCATCTCTTTGTGCCTGGCAATAACAAGCACCAGGCACGAGTTGCCGACGAGTCCCACCGCCAGAACGGCGCTGTACGCTACGATGAGGAAGGTGGTGCCGCTCAACGAGAGCGAGCAGTCCTCTGTGAAATCCCACGGAATCTCTTTCCACAAAGCTTGGTTGGCGTTGCTGTTTGGCTGGAGCTCCATCGTATTGGGGTCGCTTGAAATGCGCAGGGGTTGTTGAGTCAAATGTTTTGCAATTATTTTATGAATAATGTTGGCAGCCCCTAGAGCCTTTCATTATTTTTCTCTGTGCAGTGTTCTTCATTTTCTGCCAGGAAATAAGAAAAGTTCTCATCATTAAATAGGACTCGTCTCTTGAGATGTTAAAATATCATGCACCCTGCTGAGAATGATAGATTCAGAATAGCTTGTTTTCATTGGCACATATTTTGATACAGGTGGAGGCGCGGCTCAGTGGGAGAGTGTTTTTTCGATCCTCGGCCATTGTGACCATGTCAAAGTGTCCTCGAGCTCCTCATGCTGCGTCGTCAGTAAGTGAACAAGGTAACAGTGTAAAGCATTTTGAGTACCCAAGGTAGAAAAGCGCAGTATAAGTGACAGCTCATTTCCCATTGACCACATGTGGAATGTCACTCATTCAGCAGATTTGTCTTCATCTCTATCCTGCCTGTCTGACACATCGTCCAGTGAACTGTGCAGATCAAGACTTTATAGCGTCTCTAAAATAGCATGCGATTTCCACCATAATGATGGTGATAATGACTGCTCAGAGACAATTATCCTGTCTCACTGCTTCAATCTTCCCGAGTGGGAGAATGTGTTCAGTTTCTATCTTTGGAGGAACACGCCTTTGAAATGGCCATTGATACCATGCACTTATGTCATTTTCCTCATCACTCATTAGTTGATCATTTTAATAGTTTGCCATATGCAGAATGATAAAGGGCAGAATTGCAAAGCCATTCCGAGATATCACCGCTGTTTCACAATGAATGCGGGAGGTAAATAAAACTACGGTATCTCTAATCATGATAATTAGGGCTGTGCAAATAAAAACAGAGCCTTCTTTAATGTCATTAACATGCATGTTTGGCAAAATGGCTGCTGGGAGAACAGTCCATTGCACAAACAAAAGGAGCACACAAAACATTGTGTGTGTGTGTAGGTGTGCACGTGTGTGAGAGTGTGTATACATATTTATTTCAATGCTTTCTTTTGTCCATAGCTCACTTCCGCAAAAAGTGTGGGTTTCTCCAGCTAGGCTAACAGAATGAAATCTACCTGAGATAGCAGATTTATTACCTTTCATTTAAAGAGCCCTTAATGCTGATAGCTGTCGACAGGTGGGACATGATTTGCTCGCAGCTATCTCTGCTGTTATAGTCCTGTTTTGTCTGTGGTGATTACAAAGGAAGCTAGTACAATGATGTAGACTTGGAGTCCAAAAACAAAGCTGTTCCAGCTTTTTTCAATATTTAAACCAACCGAACAGCTCACCTTGACTAAACCTACTTATTTGTATTGAAAGAAAAAAAAATTGGAATACAAATTATGCCATATTTCGAGGCTATCACTTTTATTTGCCATTGAAATTGGGTCATGTTATTTAGGTATATTGATTAAAGGCTTTATATATTGAAAAGAAATATCTGGATATGAAAGACCTGTGTTTTTCTTGAGAGAAAGTAAAACACCCATGTTTGAAACAAATTCAGCAAATTATAGAGATTATATGGACATTTAGACACCCTATCTATCTATCTATCTATCTATCTATCTATCTATCTATCTATCTATCTATCTATCTATCTAATCCAGAGAAGGTAAAATATACAGATGAATAAAGTATAAGGTTGTGATCTGTAAAGACACATGCCAAAATAGTTACTTCAGTGGCATATAAAACATCCAATTGTTCACGCGCGTTCCATTTTGTAAATTCGATAACTTTTGATAAAGGACATCCGTCATTTGAAGCAGTCATGGCACCCACACACACACACACAGAAAAAATAAAAAAAACAACAACAGAAATGGGCACAGGTCTGGACTTGCTCATGCACAAATGGGAGACAGCAGTGGCGGAAGAGAAGCATGACAGGATGAAAAGTGTGAAAGCGGCAATCTGCGCGCGCGCGAGAGCGGGTGCATGTTCTGCCCACCATCCCTTCTGTGGTGTGTCTGCATGCAGCTGAGCCTCGAATTTTGGCTTTCGTGTGTGTGTGTGTGTGTGTGTGTGTGTGTGTGTGTGTGTGTGTGGGGTGGTGGGTGTGGGAGGGGGCGTGGGGGGGGGGGGGGAAATCTCGGGCAGGTGGAGGAGACTTCTCTGTACCCCAAGTGCGTTCACGGCTCTCCCGTACATGGGACAGCCGGCCCAATGTTTTCTCAAGCGCGCCACTTTGCTCAAAGCATCACTCAGTGCGGGCCGAGAAAGACCGAAGAAAACTGCGGTCCACTTGAAATAGTCTTTCAAGTAAATATTTCAACTGCAATATTAACATCGGCGGCGGGGCTCAGATTTCTCAAAAATGCTGATTGTGAACCAATTCGGGCTTTGATCAGCGCGTGTTCATTGAAAAACAATGTGCCGGGCTACTTTTCACTCAACGAACAGTTAAACGTTGACTTGCGCTGTTCATATAAATGTCAGTCATCGGTCAGTTCCTTCGAAATGAGCTTTAGTTTCTTACCGAGATGCAGCCTCTTTCTTGTGTTGACTCGGAGTCGCTTTGCTTGGCGCCAGGTGAGCTCCAGTGACGGAGAGTTTGTGGTGGTGTCGAAGAAAAGGTAGGAGGAGGCGTCCTGCTGCTCGGGTCTTATGGCAGCACAGATATTCCTTAAAGCGACCTCACTCACATCCTCCCGCTCAGACGACGATGTGATTGGGAACATGTTACATAATCAATTCCTCCGTGGCACACACTCATGCACGCGCAGCCACGCGCCCCCACACACACACGCGTACGCACACACACGTAAGGGGCCAGTGGGGACACTGGATGATTACAAATGTGCGCACACAGTCTCCTTCGCCAATCTATGAAAATGTAGATCTCAGACCTTCACTCATCCTCCACTGACAAAGCATTGTTTTTTGTTTTGTTTTGTTTAAAAAAAAAACACTTTACATGGACATGATTGCATTGAAGTTGTATAGTCGTGCATTAGTGTTGATGTAATTTGCTAAATATAAATATGGTTTGATTCATGTCAAGCAGGGGGACGAGAACGAGCACCAAGGGGGCCTTCGTGCCAGGGGAAATTCTGTGTTGAGACCAGACACTCCCAATTTGTGGGGTTATTCCATGAAAAAAATGACATTTTGCCTCCCCGTATTTTAATATTGGGATCTTCTCCTGGAAGCAATGCTCTTCAGATCACATGCAAGAACAGCGTTAAAATTGACAAGAGAGTATCTCAGTCTGTTATTTGATTAATTGCATTTCTTCAGTTTTATCTTACTTATTTTTTTCTTTGTTTCCACAACACAATAATTATAATAAACGCTAAAACCTTCACTTCTACTTCACAATTCCAATAAAAGTGTCAAAATGTCAAGTGTTTGAAGTCATTAGCTCGTCAGAAGTCAGACTGCTTCTTGAATTTTATTGTATACAATAAATGCTTTTACACATCCGAACGTCTGTGCAAAAAGTGGAATGAAATTGGACAACTATCCCCATCATCTCAATTTGAGTGCAGCCTTCGACACAATCGCTCATTTTCTTGAGTCTTACTTCCATTTTCGTGCACAGTGCAAGTCGAGTGCAAAGTGTGGTCTAATTGTGCATGGGTGGCGATTTCTTTCTTTGAGTACTTTTTTCTTTTCATATTTTTGTAGACATGCGCAGGTTGAAATGGGTGTTTGCACCATTGTGGGAGTGAACAAAGTTGATTCAATTCACATCCCATGGAAGTGGCTCCTCTCATTCCCTTTAAGTTCAGCGCAGGAAAGCCGCGTGTTTTACATGGCGGAAGTCCATGCAGGAGATCATCTCAAGCAAAGTTCATTTTGGAACAAATATCCACTTGCAGATGATGTAAAATTGGCCAGTCCGAAGTGGGCACTTGAAGACCCACCCCTGATCATGCGTCTGTGTGCGACAACTCATCCACACACACACACACACACACACACACACACACACACACACACACACACACACGTACTGCAGTCAGGAGGGTGCTTTTAAAAATACATTCACAATGATGACAATAATTATGCATTCAAATGACTGATTTCTACAATGACTCAGAGGTTTTGATACATGCCATTTTCCTATTTATGAATGAAATATGATGACATCCATGACACATATCAGTGGAGCGCAGAATCTGTCTGCCTACTCTTCAATCAAATCCACCAACATTGCGCGACACCACTTGTGCCACAACTTGAACCTCGTTCTAACTGGTCTCAGGTCAAGTCTACTCTCTGCGATCAAATTGGCAGGTGCGCTGGGTGCGTGTAATAGAAAAGGACCTCGGTCCGCCGGAAGCTAGACTTGCCCCGACACAAAAATAACAATGCACTAGTTTTTACACCAAGCGCATGTGCGCCTGTTTACATGTCTGCTGTTTATTAAATGTATAATGCATATCGGAGCAATGATAATAGGGCCTTCTAGTCAGCCACTATCCTGCTGCCCGTCATGCATAAGTCACCATGGCTAAAATATTTCCTTTCTTGTTTTGTCATAGATGTTAGATTAAGAATTGCTGTGTGTTCATTTATCATTATATGCAAAATATCTGCTAGTTAGCCTCCCGCACGTTATACGGAAAAATGAGGTCTACCATTCAAAGCCTGCTCTATAGCAGCGCGTCCGCAGTCCAATCATAATCACGATTACAATCTGTGTCCAGCTTCCACCGACGGTAACACCTCATTCTATTTTCAACTTAATTCTTTTTTTTTCCACGCCTCTTATTTGAGCAACAGATTGTTAACTGCGTCTTCGCAACGTTCCCGCACATGGCTGTCTCAAGTGGAGGCTGTTGGCGAGCACAGTAATAGCCGTTTGTCGGCAAGACAGAACATTGAGGCGTCCGCGCCAACCAGCAGCAGATCCGTAGGTGTTAACTTTACACTGAGACAAGAGTGATAGGCCACTCAAAAATTACCGTTAGACTTTGGGGAGAACAGCTGGGAAATAACATCCCCCTAATGAGCAACTTTCCACCATCTTAGGATGTCTACCCCTCACTTCCCACCATCACTCATCTGTCACTCGTCTCTAGCTTTTGATTTTTTTTTTCCTGCTCCTGCTTTGATTGAGGGCGGAAGCATTTCCACACAAAAGTCTTATGTCTCGGGTGACATGAAATGATTTTCCATCAAAGTTTGTCATGAGCGCTACGTGGCATGTTGAGTTGAAAGTTGCCCAAGTTCAAAAAGGGAAGTCAAATCAGATTTTGTAATACAGGAAGGAGGTACGTTTCTTATGGCTTCTACAACAAACATGTCACTCAGAAGGCTCAAGAACAGATAACATCCATGCACACAACATTTACAAAATGATAAATAAAAGATTATTAATATTTATCTGATACTGTAGCTCATTGATGCACTCCCTTATTCAGTTCACTCGACTGTTCAGATATCCCTCCCTGTCTATGCTTACATGAAGATAATGTTTGTATAAATTCAACAAATTACCATATTTGGATTCAAAGGGAGACATATACAAATGGCAAGATTTACACAAAGGCGATGTTTTTTCAAGGTTGAATGTGTCACAGACCGTATAATTCAAGAAAACATTGCTTGAGTGTGACATGCTTGCTCCAGTGCACCACATCCTTGTTTAATCGGAATTTGGGGTGAGACTGTTCCCCCACCCTGTCAATCCAAAACACATTTTATCCTGTTGTTCATTTGTCGTTTTTAATCATTGCAGTCTTTGTATGAATTGACCTTCCCATTTTTTAGCTGTTTTGACGCAGCAGTATGCATTCAACTGCATCTAGCAGTGAGGTTGCAGATGGCAAAGGTGTTATCACATTATTGTATGAGTCATGAATGTAAAATGTCAACAAGGCTATACAGCAGTGATTCCCAACCAGCGGGCTGTGGTACACTTTTATGTCGTGAGGGATCATCAGGGGTGATGTGGCAAATCCCGTTTCACTTCATTCATCTGAAAATTATTGTTCATTAATCAGAAATATGTTTCTTGAACTAGGCGGCCCGGTGCACCAGTGGTTAGCACGTCGACCTCACAGTGTAGAGGTACTGGGTTCAATTCCAGCTCCGGCCTCCCTGTGTGGAGTTTGCATGTTCTCCCGGGGCCTGCGTGGGTTTTCCACGGGTACTCCGGTTTCCTTCCACATTCCAAAAACATGCATGGCAGGATGATTGAACACTTTAAACTGTCCCTAGGTGTGAGTGTGAGTGCGGATGATTGTTCATCTCTGTGTGCCCTGCGATTGGCTGGCAACCGGTTCAGGGTGTCCCCCGCCTACTGCCCGAAGACAGCTGGGATAGGCTCCAGCACACCCCGTGACCCTTGTGAGGATAAGCGGATCGGAAAATGGATGGATGGATGTTTCTTGAACTATCTATGCCAGTGATGTATCAGGATAGGCAGAACAAGAAGATGCGTGTCCATTCGATGGCAGAAACTTCAAGGTACAATAAATCTGTGTATTCACCTATTGCCATTAATAGAAAAGAAAAGGTCAGAAAAGAAAAGCTTCCTGTGAGTCTATTTGGTTGGATTTTTTGGGGGTGACGTGCCATGAAATTTAAATGTAAAATGGGTGCCTCGGCACAATGAAGGTCAGAAAACTCTGCTATGTAGAATTATTCTCTTTACACAAGGAAAGCATCATGCACACTACCCAGTTATTGTTTTGGACATGATCTGGAAATGTTCACACCGCTTTGTGATGATTTGAAGAACAAAAGGATTGTTTACATCACCAAAAGTCTTGAATCAATTCTTACACATGTGGGAAAGTGTTCGAAGAAGACCATGTCTCAATGTCAAAATGTGATGACCAAATTTTAGAAAGGATTTGACATTTTGAGATATTTGCATTTAGATTTACTTTTGCATTTGATGTAGGGACCTGAACCACTACTGTGTGCGCATGAATTGACTCAGCACAAATACTGGGAAAGGAGAATAATAATAACAAGACTAGTTGGGCAGGCTGGTGAAGTTGAGCAGAGTGTCACCCAAGAGCGAAAGTTGTCTCACTTCACTCACTGTATGCATTAAAGCCACAACACGTGTTCTTTTTTAATTACGAGTGTTTAAGTTCTTTCAACCGCGTCCATATCAATTAACAACGGTCGAGGAAAATACCATTGATTATGTAACTCGATATTTCTATGAGTACCTCTCAAGCTATGGGGTTTTGTGTGAGGACAATCTTGGCCACCTTATTACAGCCCTTTTCATGAGGCAAGGAGAAGTGATCCTTGACACCATCACTGCAACACACTCGTTTCAATCCCCGGAGGCTTTAAATAACCGCGGCCAAGAACAAATGCCAGAATGCTACAGTTGCTCGCCGATGACAAACTACCCCGATCAGTCGCACAGGTCACGTCTGACACACAGCTCACCCTATTGTAACTCTGCTGGAATGTGAACCCAGTGGTCAATAAAAAATAAATAAATCAAAACAACTAGTTTATGCCCTCGCAAGTTCACTTTCAAAAGTTTCTTTTGGTATTTGGACTACAAGGAATACGAAGATAAAGTGGGTCTAAAACTATAATGTACTGTATGAAGTGTTGGACCTGATAGGTGATAAGTGATGACACAGAAACTACTAATCCTGTAGCGAAAGGAAAACAAATTATTGAAGAGAACTATGTGACAAGTAATCTTTGTTTATTTACGTGTTTTAATCATTAATTAATTTGCATGCATTTGTATCATGTTCTTGCATGACTTTAGTCACATAATTTGAGCATCAGCAACTAGTGACACAGTCAGAGTCTGAAAGTACTGTTGCTGTGTGATTAAATATAAAAATTAATGCTGAAGGGAATGGTAAGATATAGATTGTTCCTTGATGTGATTGTGAGCGTGAACTGTTATTTGTCTATGCGTGCCCTGGGATTGGCTGACAAACAGTTCGAGATGTATCCCGCCTACTGCCCGAAGACAGCTGGAATAGGCTCCAACAAGCCCGCGACCCTTGTGGCGGAAATTGAATGGATGGATGAAGTTAATATCATCACAATGATACACACAATTAACATTGTTAAATTAATACAACACTTCTCCGACACTTAAAAATTATCCTCTTTGTAAAGGCAACATTTTGACACTGCTCTTATTTTGGATTTGATTTTCTGGCCACTGATTGTTACAAATCCATCTCAAATGGAAACTATTACAAGTTGTCAGGAAACCACCTGACTATTTTATTTTTATTTCCACATTGACCGTTTTGTAAATGACTCATATAATCTGCTGCTCGTCGAGAGAATGTTATCAGACAGAGAACAATAGTGTACAATATTGTGAACAATCAAAATGCTAATGAAGGCCTTTTTGTTGTTCTTCTTTGCGCTAAGCACGATCCAGTTGCTGTGTGTAGCATCTCATTAATGGAGCACACGAATAGTGCTGAACCTCTGATTCAACCACAAAAGTGACACTTAATTTCTCCATTCTGTTTTTCCTTAATGTTTCCGAATCACTATCCACTTGGAAATACGCTTTTTCTCATGGACCATTAAGTCTAGTAAGAAATAAAAGCGAGCAAAAAGAATACAATTTTGTCAGATGGTGCTAAGGATATGTATTGCTATGCCATTAACAGGAGAGCAAGTTAAATTGCTAGATGGACCCTAGATATGGCTTGTTAAAACAGTTGAATGAGCAGATTGAAGGGGAGATTCAATGTGATGTGCATTGGACCTGATCACCCTATTTAACTTGTATAAATAGTCGACATATGAGTCCTGCCGCAAACATATTCTACTCAGCTCCTCGCATGTGCGTAATGGTCCTACAGATTTTTTTTTTTTTTTTTTTTTTGCTATACCTCATCTTCCCTCAGTGGTTGCATTTGATGTACACTTTGTTCTGGCAAATAAAAATGTGGCTGTCACTCCCTTAGTAAATAGCACTTTACCAAATAGTTTCAGCTGCAACGTGGTGTAATAGAGGTCAGATTGGCTTGACTTTAGTGAATCCAGTGGCATATATGACCAGACACCCACTCAGGAGCCACATTGGATCCATAATTAGTCTCATCCAACAGTACTGTCTTCCTAATGTTTCAGAAGACAGCTGTTACCAAGGTTACTGTATGTGTCGGTGTTTGTGAAATGAAGCCTCACAGGAAATGCGGTACGTTCTGCACGATGAGCCGCATGTTAATTAATCATTTCGTGTCTAACCAGACGGGGACATAAAGTCGCTTCTGTTGCCTGCCGCATTCCATGAGGAATGAAGACAAGTTGGCCATGACAAAGGCCCTCCCTTCCCCTTTGAGAGCAGCTGTCAAAGCAGAGTCCGGACAAGCTATCTGCTGCTGCAGTGCCTTGACGTCTTGTGTAATAGTCATGGTCCACCACGTGTGGGCCCCCTGTGACGTCAATTTGACAATCCACCATTTTTCTTTTCCTGTGTCTCGTAAGTAGCCAAACTTTTTCTTTCCTTTGTCTTTTCATAAGGCTGAAATGAGAATATTCAATGGGGCATAGAAATGTCTCATAGGTAGATCTATTTCTGAGGTGAAATTTGCAACAAAATGATTGATAAAATCATTACAATTGCATAGCGATCCAATTTCCAAATTGTGTCAAAGTACTATGTGGGAACTCAATTCTTTGTCATTAAAAGGCGGATTAAATACCACCCGACAGCAAACACACAACAGACTTCATCAAACAGCAGAGCAAGTTGCCACAGGACTTTGGCATGGAAGAAAATGGATAACTGGGGTCCTAAATACAGAACAGCCACAGCAAAATTGCACCTGCCAGGAATGTAGCATAGTAACTTTACAACCTCCCATCCACCCTACAAATCACAGTGAAGGGAGGGCAAATGCCCAACACCGGGAACACAGCAGATTCGCTCTGTTCCTATTTAGAAAAATGTCAATTTAGAAATACTATCTGCTAAATGTGTCAAAAATGGGTGGAAGTCTACAAATGGGTAGGATTTGAGTTTAAGATCTCAACTGAGCTTCCATATTTATATGTTGGGATCAAGGTCTCTTGGGCCACACAAATAAAATGACAGGTAGTCGAAACAGACAGTGTAGAATGGATAGCACCATTGCAGTTTTGGTGTCCCCAACTAGTTAGTTGTGAATTTGTTTTCCTTCACTCTTCCACATGAATTTGTATGCCGTAATTATCCAAGTGATATGTTGGTATACGGCACAAAAACCGGCTGCAGGGTTGCTTTTCCAATACAGACAGTGCAGACAAACAGGATAAGCAAATAGAGACAAATTCATTAGATCTGCACCTCTTCCAAATCTAATCATATCACTAATGATGCAAGACTCACCCTTCTCATCAACACTTGCAACCCCCCCCCCCCACCAACACCCGTCCAAAGAAAATACATATCTTTTTTTTGAAAGTCGACATAAACCCTAATTGGCTGAAGTAAGATGCTGCCTACTCCTCACAAACACTCCAGACAAGGATGGCACTCACACAAACGTGTTCAGTTGACAGTAAACATATTTAACAATGACAGATTTTTTTGTGAAATGTCTTCACTCTCCCCTGTTTTGACAAGGCATTCTAAGTTTGTGGAATAGATTGACTGGCAATTACCTGCGTGTGTCTGCAGTCTTCTGCGTTTCATTTGTTCTCCTCCCCACATTGTGCCCCAGCAAAGATTTCTCCTGATGAGAGAAGATGGAATTCTCATCTCTGGATAATGGCCAAGACCAACCTTCATTGGCCTCCACAAAAGTCAAGCGAGGGTACACTTCCACACGGAGAAGTCGTCACCAATACAATGCTGAACGCATACTGAATGTGCTTTTTAGCGTATTTGTGTCTCCATCAGTAAGTACACCCCTCTGATTTCTGTACCTTAATCTTGTTCAAGTCATCGGCCTGTCCCGATGAAATTAGTGTAAAATGCAGACTACAATCTGTACTGGTCGTCATTCAAATGCATTTACACTGTAAATGGGCACAGTGATCTTTGATAAATGATCACACACCACAAAGTCTCAAACAGTAAGTAGGTAAGCATCTATACGTACCAACATGTACTGTTTCAAAATAATTTTATGTTTGTTACTTAAGATGGAAATACACTGTGTGAATTAAGCCTGTTTCGAGTCAAACAAAATATTTTTTATTTGCACTGGTTGAGCACTATTTTCCATGCACATGAACAGGGGGAAAGAACGAATGAACCAAAGGATAGTCAGCCGAACTGGTGTGTCACAAATGTGGTCATTTTCCCAATCTCAGTTTCTCTTCACTGCACCTGCACAAAGTAGGTACTCAGCCAGCTAAAATTCAGTTATAAAGACATTTGTATTATATATGTGCTCCTGACATTTTTTTTTTTCAGGTTTTTGGGACCAGGCGCACCTGCTTAAGTGCAATGTAAGGCAGGATACCTTCTTATTTATGAATGGACCATGAATGGAAAAGCCTTCAGACACCTTCGGCACATCTTCTTCCTTTAAATATGGAACTGCAAAAAGCTACCACATCATTGAAAAAGAAGAAAAGAAAAAAAGCAAAGCAACGCAAGAGCCATCAGAAGCTGTTGCCAGGCGGGCACTAGCGCCCGATATAAACAGAGTCTAGCCAATTTAAGTTCTTTCAGCTTCTCACTACTCTGGACACTGATTAGTTGTAAGCACTCACACGATTTTGCAGGCACCATTTTGCAGCTCATCGCTCGATGTCGCTGGCGTGGAACTCAATATCTTTTCATCAATCTTTCATCAATTTTTGAACAAATACTGTGAAAATGGCTGGCTGTAGGGTGTCACAATGAAGCTCCATGGATTTCCCCGTGATGCCAATTGAAGCAAAATATGCTCTGGGAAAGTGCGTCGCCAGGATGATTGGAAACCGAATGACAATTCCTATCTTTGTCATCTAAGTTTTCTCCCTTATTCTCACTTATCTTAATAAGAAATAATGAAAGAAACCAAGAGACAAGGCATAAGAGTTAGATTAGCTTGGACATATTTTGTTGGACTGTCCAGCGGACACCACACAACCCCCTTGTGTGATATTTTGCATTAGTCTTTTTTTATGTTTGTCCACCTATCAAGGAAGCGACTATTATGTCAGGCATTTCATAAAGGGTGTGTTGGCTTGAATAATAACTCCACTTATATTCCAACTCAAGACCTCTTTATTTAGCAACTGCTCTCCTCACATTCATGACAGCAAGTGAACTACCCCCAACCCCGTCTCTGTCTCTCCACATCATCGAAGCAGCACTGACCCCTATCAGTGTGGCATGTGAAGGTTATTAAATAAAATCAAACCACATTGTGATTCGTATATACTGAACGTTCAGTCCAAAGAACTGGAGGGTCCCGCACTTCGAAAAGATTTATTCAAAGCTATTTTCAGGAAGATCGCAAATCACGGGCTGAGTAGATAAGGTGTTTTTGAAATTTACCCAACTGTGTTGGTCGCTTCCCGACAGTGGCCCATTTCTTGGATCAGTGCTAGAAAAGCGCAGTTCAACTTGAATCCTTTGGACAGCGGTTACGTATAAGACTATTGTATGAAATACAATAATAATATAAAGTTCGCAATTTGTTTTCATTCTTCTTGAACTTAAGAAAAAAAAAAGATCACGAAAAATTGAATCAGGTGTGTTGGAGTAGGGAGGGGTCTAAAACAGGCAGAATATGGCTCTCGAGGAACCTGAGTTCCTTACCCCTGATTTAATGGATCCCTTACCCCTTAGAGAACTGTCATGTCATTTTCAGTCCACAACAAGTGGCAAACTGGCTCCCTATTGAGATGGGTAAAAATAAGTGGGTTTTGCTGATTAATTCATGGACCACAAATTTGATATTCATCAGAATGCTGTGTTTCGACTAGTGGGAGTGCATATTATTGTCAAGAAAATGTGTGTCTTGATTTCCATTTTACGGACCAATATGTTCAAAAGTCGTTTTATGATTAACATTTCTTTGTTTTGACAAAAACTCAACTCAACTTTATTCATAGAGCACTTCAAATGGGGAAACGTCAGACTGCAGGGACTCCAAAAGGCCACATTAAATTCAGTGAGCCTTTTGGACCAGAAAATTTGCCCAAGTCCAACAAGAGACAGAAACGGGAGAATAAGCAAGCATGAAAATCAATCACAAATTCATCCAACCATCCATTTTACAAAAGGAAATGAAATGAAAATACGAAGTACAATGAACTGATGCATCCTTTAAATGGAACAATATCCCGCTGTCTGATTTGTCAGTCCTGGTGGGACTGATGCCATACCTGGACATGTTGTTTACCAGTGTGAGCTGAATACGCCCTTGTATTTTGCTAGCGTTTCCCAAAACTGTTGACAACAATTTTAATGAGGTGTGGGAATCATATCTTTTTACCGATGCTAAAAGTTCTCTAGTAAACAAGATGGTTTTACAGTATTTGCTTTGGCAACTCATCCTGCACCTGCAATTGGTCGTGTGTGGGATACTGTATTGCCTGGCTTTCCACCCACATGTGCAGATAAGTTGTTTTTTTGTTCATTCAAGTCCTGTGTCTATGCCTGAGACCCTTAAAAGCTATGTGTGATTTTGATAAATTTCCTAATTGATTCATCATCTCAACGTGGCAATGGGCTCTCGTGTACACGAAGGATGTTTCCAGCACTTGGCTCGCTTCCAGACAGTAAAGTGACCCAATCACCGATATTTCATTATGTCTCAGGTTGGCCTTGAAACTTAAATTGCCAAATCTGATACTGTAACACTGGAGTCACAGTTTCATGTTCAAGAACAGTTTCTTTGTTTTATTTTTCTATTTTATTTTAAGCAGGCGCAGAGAGCAACAATAAGCCTTAAAGCTGATAGGTAAAACCACAAGTCAAAACAGCTATTTAAAAATTAATACAAGTTAAAATGGCTTTCGAAAACACAAAAGGTCAATATAAAGATTGGGAAAAAAACATTGTAACCTTGCATTTACAGACTGCATGATGTCACTCGTGTTGGCTGCAGCAGCTTTAGTTTGAATGTATAAGCAAACAACTGCAGTTTTTTAACTGGCTGCAGCAGCTTTAGTTTGAATGTATTAGCAAACAACTGCAGTTTTTTAACAGCCATTCGTAACCAGTAGTAACCTTACATTCACCATTAAGAAAAATGGAAGGAATGCCGGATCTTGTCCCTCTCCATATATCATCCGGGAAGCATTTCTCCCCGGCTCGATGTTGGGGTGAAACTCCAAAAACAAAAAGTCAATACTGCAGGTTCAGGATCACTTCCTGTTAACGATGTTTTTGAAGTTGACTGATGTCCAGTCCAGGGGGTTTACCCCATCTCTCGCCCAATGTCCTCCCCACCTGTAACACTGCAAGATGAACTGTAGAATATGAATGGCACATATAACACCACATTTGTATCAAGTAGAGAACTGTTTTCGCCAGATAAAAATAAATTTTTATGACCTTTATATGATTACATCATGATTGTCTATTCTTGCTGAACAAAATACTTGCAGAACTACAACACTGCAACCACAAAGTGGCAAACCATAATTTGGACAATTTAGAGTCTTCATTTCTAGCATTCTGGTGCATCGTGGTTCCTACAATCAACGGAATTTTAAGAGCCATTTTCTTTTAAATACAATGGTTTCTACAGTAGAATTGCCCATCAGGGCTGACAATGCTCTCTACTGCTACCTTCTTTTGACATGTATTTAGTGGTTCCTTTTTGTAACTCCAAGTAAACGTTCTCTCCATCCAAGGTTGCTATCCTGCCAATCCTTCTATTCCATGAGATCCCTTGAGGTAAAAAAAAAAAAATACTGATATGCAGGAACACCCAAACAACAGTATTGTTTTTGCTTTGAAAACTTTGATTTTATGTGTCCAATAAAGTGGACATCATGTCACTGGTTAGTATCTTTCCAGTAAAAGTCAATTTGGTTGTTTTACTTATGTAGGTTGTAAGTGGATGCTTTTTTGGTATAGTTTATTTAAAATGTAATTTATTTGAGAAGATTTGTACTTTGTAATTTATACTGGTAACAATTTGTAGGCTGGTAGTGCAGTAAAGAATAGAGATGCCAATAGAATACTTCCGGAAATTCCCTCTGATTCCAGTGATGCGTGTAGTGATGACAATGATGAAGATTGGCTGCCCCAGAACAACCGAGACATGGGAGAGGAAGAGGATGGAGGTGCAGAAATCAGGATGCAGTGTCAGAATGCTTGGAAAGTCCAAGGCAATGATTTCGATGAAGACTTTCCTCGATTTCTAGGAAAGTGGGAACATCAGACGATTTCTTTATACAATTGTTTCCCAGTAAGCTTGCCGAATATGTTTGGCCCATGGGGCCGTCTCTGACAAATTTTCAACGCATGACACAGCAGACCCGATTATTATTATCATCATCATCGACAACGCTTCAAATTAATAATGTTGGTGTTGTGCGCCATATTAGTCGCCTGTAGCTTGATCTATTATCATCATCGACAACGCTTCAAATTAATAATGTTAGTGTTGTGCGCCATATTAGTCGCCTGTAGCTTGATCAAGAGCGCAATAAATCGGACCAACGTAAATTATTCGGTAGTCAAGAGCCTCCTCTAGTGTTTGATTAAAATTATTACTGTACGAAGCGCCAGAAATGCATGTAGATTTATTTAAGTTGTGTAATAGTGTAAAATACTAAAAATTACAAAACGGATCAAGTGGATGTGACTGCATATTCTTTCCAATAAAGTATGATACCCTATTTGAAACTGCTTCAGTTTATTTTTTTGTACGTTTCTGATTGGCTCACACGGACAAGTGGGCGGGAGAATAAGAACAGACTGGCCAATAGGACATTAGATCAACATCAAGCGCCTCAAAGTAAACATATCAACAAACGACAAAAATCACATCGCTGTCACTAGAAAATCCAAAATTCTGCGAAAAACGTCGGGCTTCTACTAGCGCTTATGTGTTTGTTGCTGTCGTTCTGTATTTGAAAAACGCTTATTTTGACCTTCAAGTAGTGAGGTTTTAACGTTAGCTCGTTAGCTCGCGAGCTGCGTTTACATCTATCCATGTTGACGTGAGGTAACAACTGGACATCGATCGATTCGAGGTTTAATGCGTGCACTTGAATTTGAACAGTTTATTTGCATGTGTACTGTGACCTGGCGAGTGAACCACCCCGGCAGCAACCCACACTCCTCCTCTTCCTGTTGTCGGTTTATTCTGGGTAATTTGTTCAATCGCTTCATGAAGTCGTCTTGATAATGCTAGCGCCAGCCGTCTAAGTCGATCAAGCCTCAACAACACAGTCCTGCCATGGCCCAC
The DNA here is from genome assembly GCF_001891065.2 of Hippocampus comes. Lineage (NCBI taxonomy): Eukaryota > Metazoa > Chordata > Actinopteri > Syngnathiformes > Syngnathidae > Hippocampus > Hippocampus comes. The sequence continues at coordinate 2,115,247 of NW_017805009.1, forward strand.
AATGGACAGCTTAGTCTGGTGGGCGGGTCGGCCACCGGCAACTCCGATGGCTCTTCATCCCGCCTTAGCCGACAGACGTATAGAAGTTCGGCCCATTCCCAAAGCCTGCTGGACAGCCTGCTGGGGCTCCGGCAAGCTGGCATCCTATCGGACGTGGTGCTGCTGGTGGAGGGACGAGCCATCCACGGCCATCGTGTGCTTCTCGCTGCCGCCTGCGATTACTTTAGGTAAAGCATTCGAAACTTCTGTGGTGTACTGCCTTTTTTGTCAAAGTGAAAGTGAAAACGCGTCTTGAAATTGTGACGATGTTTCAAATAACACCTGTTAGCACATACAAAATCAAATTAATTATACACTTCACGACTATACTGAATTAATATGACGCTTCTGGAAACCTAATTGCAATTAACAGCCTGTCAGGTGCATCACATTTGCTGTGCAGTAAATCATCTGTGACATATCATGCATAGGTTTTTAGTGTTGTAGAATTCCACAACTGTCCATCCTGTCATGAATTTATACATTCTGTGCATACTTTTTTAGTGTCTTTTTCATGTGACAACCTCACACACTGTACACGGGGGCGTCCCCGTTCTCAAAAACGAAACAAAAAAAACAACGGTGGATGCAGTGGCTAAGTAGTCCATTTTGAAGCTACTGAGTGTGACTCGACAGTTAGTGTTTGTTTGACACGTTGATAAATCGATCGCGTTTGGTGGATAAACGTCTTTTGAGGAAGCGTTTAAAAAGTTTACTGAAACACGTTTTCTTCTTCCAACTCTAACCAAATGTTTCACAACACACGTTCGAAACTTTGCAAATAAAACCCGCATAACATGGCGAAATCACATTGGGCAAAAACTCAATTGCTTCGTTTCTCGTTTGACACCTGCAAACTTCTGAGTACAGTCTGGTTCGTACGACTGTATGTTTGAGAATAAATACGATGGTGACACCCACCGGTTAACCTGGTGACCTACATGTATATACATGAAACGTCTCCTACAATCGATAACCAAGCTTATCTTTTATTATTGAACTGAATAATAGGACTAATAACAACTAGATAGGGGTCAATTGAAATTTTGAAATACACGGACGACACACCGGTAGTGGGACGCATCACGACCAACGATAAGTCTGGTGCAAAAACAGAAATCTTTGCATCAGTGTGAAGAAGACCAAGGAGGTGGTGGTGCACTTCAGGAGGAACCGTTCGCTAACACCATGTCAATGTTTTCCTTAGGGGGATGTTCACCGGGGGCCTTCGAGAGATGCAGCAGAATGAGATCCCAATCCACGGCGTGTCCTTTTTGGCCATGAATAAAATACTGGACTATATCTACACTTCAAAGATCGAATTAGATCTGGACTGTGTGCAGGAAATCCTGATAGCGGCCACATTGGTGCAGGTGTGGTTTCTTGCCTTGTTATAATATATGGGTAACACACAGCTTTATTAAATATGGAAGCATTCCATTGTTAAACTAAACATAATTTATTCTGTGATGCATAAGAAATAAAACATAAAATAAATAGTAGATTAATATGTAGGTTTGTAATCATAATTCCTTTATTAATCATAAATCACTCATTTTGGTTGAAGTCTATTTTGTCCAACTTTTGGGCTTCCGCAAATTAATGCTTGGAAACAGTTTTCATCTTTGTCTTTTCACAAGCTTGAGGACGTCATTGGCTTCTGCTGCGAGTTCCTCTTCTCCTGGCTGGACGAGAGCAATATATTGGAGATTCATCACCTCGCTGATCTCTACGGACTGCGGCAGCTCAATGCCAGAGTCCACTCCCACATCCTGAACAACCTGCAGGGTTTGTCCCACACGGATATCTACCGACGGCTCCCCCATGAGGAAGTTTTCCGAGTGTTGAGCAGTGACGAGCTGGAGGTGCAAAGTGAGAATGAGGTGTACGACGCAGCGCTTCACTACCACTACAGTCCTGAGCAGGTGGAAAGTGACCAGGTGTACTTAAAGGTCAGTCGGATGTGTCCATGTTTGTTTTTTTTTGTTAATTTTACTCTGCTGTCACGCACACAAAAGACAACGCTATTCAGTGTTCTCGCACATGCAGTAATCCCCAGTTAATGATGGAAGATTTAGTAAAAAAAAATGTTCACTGGTGTAATCATAAACAGCTGTTACTTTAACACACGAGGAGCAGCAGCACTTACAAACAAAGCATTCAACAGTGCTCACAGGCATATACTATAGTGATAATATAATTAAGAGCAGAGGCTCTATGGCACATGTGTCAAATTCAAGGCCCGGGGGCCAGATCTGGTCCGCCACATCATTTTATGTGGCCCGCGAAAGCAAATCAAACACATCAACTTCGATGATGCTAGCTAAAATCTGTACCAAAATTTCAAACTCTCCTATGTAATAAGTAGGAGAGGTATTGTAAGCATTTTCTTTTTACCAAACCCCTCATTATAGTCATTTAAATTAAGAGTTGAGCATTATTCTTTTTTGGTTTCACAGTCATAATGGCCCTTCTAGGGAAATAATAACTACAATGTGGCCCATCACAAAAATGAGTTTGACAACCTTGCTCTATGAGAACAACAATTACCAGTAGTGTACCGGTAGTTTAGTTGGGGACATTGTCTTCCTCGTTTTGCTCTTAATTACACTGCATCTCTTCCAGTAGAACTCAGTGCTGCCAGGTATGTTGCAGCACAACATGGTACTACGTTGAAGGTGCGTAACTTCAAAATCGGAATGATTGCTTATCGCGGTTGAACGGTTGTGAACGATGAACCACAAAATAGCACGGGTTCACTCCCAAGTCTAAATGTTGCTCATTTGGCTGTACTGCAGGACAGCCTCAAGATGCTTGATGCCGTGCGCTTCTGTCTAATGGAGAAAGAAGTGCTGCAGAGGTTGCACGATAAACTGGATCAGTGCCCGCTAAAGGAAACCGTGTCTGCCGCCCTCCATTACCACGAGCAAGAGATATGGCAGCCTGTCCTTCAGAGTCCTCTTACACAGCCTCGCTCCACCTTCTACTGCATCTTGGGCTTCGGGGGGATGTTCCCTTCCACCTCTCATATGGACAGTGAGCCCCTGTTCCAGGTGTTCCACCACAGCTGGAAAGAGTGGAGGGCACTTGACGCAGTGAACAGTCCTCGCATGTCCAACCAGGGAATTGCTGTGCTGAACAACTTTGTGTATCTTATTGGTGGAGACAGGAATACCAGTGGATTTCGTGCAGAGACTCGCTGCTGGAGGTGAGGACCCCAATATGGCTTATATCAATCAACATAAACACAAAAAAACTCATTTTTAGAGTGGACAAAAAGTTATACTATCAGAAAGGGGCAACATTTCTTTGTATGTGCACATTGGAAGTTCGTTTGAAATGCAAGGGCAAATAATCACTTAAATACAATTTTTAAAAAACATCAAAGTAACCAACCCAATCAAAACTGCTTTTTGGTTCCGGTCTACAGATGTACTCTGGACCCCAGCTGGTGGTTAGGAACTGAGCTAGACGGCGGATAGCAAAAATCTACAAAAAAATTGATGTTCCCCATAATTGCCATGGAAAACAAACCATAAAAAAATTAAAAACATAATAAACAAGTGAGATGCAGAAGATTGTCAAAAAGTGGAGAGTCAGCTAAATATATATGGCCTTCTGTACATAAATATTTTGTTTTAATACTTTAAACCAGGGGCGTCGCCAGAAGATTTTCTGTGGGGTTGCCAGGGTGAAACAAGACCTCTGTGGGTGTGGCCAGGGCTGGCTTATGCTTGAGTGCATCGTTCTGTATCATACTATCAATCGTCAGGGTTTCATAAAATAAAATGTACACATATCCAGAACAATGCCCGTTACACTCATAATCAAGCAAGAACAAGTCAAAATAAAAAGCAACACTTTGCTACGCTTATTAACTGACTAGAAAATGCCATTTTATTTGCCATTTCTTTGCTTTTCTCATGTGCTTATTTGCTAGCAACTAGCGCCATTTTGTATGGTGCGATAAAGGGCTCATTCATTCAAATCATGTCTAAAACATACAGTGACACAAAAGTCTCTTAATTCTTCACCATCTAAATGTTGCTTTTAAAAACGTTGTCCCTGTTTATATGTGAGTACATTTTATTCCATGAAACCAAGACTGTGGATTATTTGAAAAACAATGACTTCTCAGTCATCTTGTTTTCTTGCTCTGGTGTGAAAGTAATTCTTTGGATTGATGTTGAGTGTAAGAATGCAACATTCTTAACTTGAGGCAGGTTATTTTAGAGTTTGCATACAGATCAATTGTTCATTTATTCTTTAATTATTTAGCTACAGTATATATAAACATCACGGGTCTAAGAATACTGCATCCATGTGAAAATGCCAAAAATATCACAATGTTCCCCAAGGTGCGGGTGTGACCAGTGGGGTGGGTCTAGCCACCCTTGGCCACCATGTTGCTCCACCCCTGCTTTTGACTGAGTCAAAACAGCCATGAAATCACTTGTGCAATCTGCATCGACTTCTATGATGGGCCTTGAATACGCCCACATCTTCTCACTTCATTTGTGAAGTGCTAATAATTATCCGCTCTTCTTCTCACTCTCTAGATATGACCCTCGGCACAACAAATGGTGCTCCATCCAGCCTTTGCAGCATCAGCACGCGGACCATTGCGTGTGCGTGGTAGGAGGCCACATTTACGCCATCGGCGGTCGAGACTACAGCAAGGAGTTGGACTTGGTGGAGCGTTACGACCCGCACACTAACAACTGGGAGTTTGTGTCCCCTCTCATCAGAGAGGTATGTACTGTAACTATCCCTATGTGCACACGAGGGCGCTACATACTCAGCACTCTGAGAAATGTATGCAGCCTTCTCTTAACAGTGCAATCTTGATCATAGGTTTACGCGCATGCTGGAGCTGTGGTAGATGGCAACATTTACATCACTTGTGGACGCAGAGGGCGGGCGTACCTAAGAGAGACTTACTGTTTTGACCCGGCAGCCAACCAATGGACAGCATGTGCTGACGGGCCGGTGGGCCGAGCATGGCACGGCATGGCTGCTGTGAACGGACGCCTGTATGTCATTGGGGGAAGTAATGACGAGTATGGCTACCGACGGGATGTCTTACAGGTAGAACAACGGCATATTTTTCTCTTTTCATTTGTTGCATGAGGTAGCTTGCAGGCAGCACTTCCTCACAGTTGACTCTGAGGTGGTTTGGGAATTCTATGAAGAAGAGTGGGCCTAAATTCCTCCACAGCGATGTGAACGACTAATCACCAATTATTGTAAACGCTTGATTTCAGTTATTGCTGCCAACCCATGTTTAGGTTCAGGGGGCAATTGATTTTTCACATAGGGACAGGTAGGTTTGGATTTTTTTTTTTTTTTTTGTGTACGTGTGTGTCTAAATAAATTAGATTGGCGTTTAGAAACTGCATTTTGTATTTCCTTGGGTTGTCGCGATGTGATATTAAAATTGGCTTGATGAACTGAAACATTTTGTGTGTGATGAATATGCAAAGGACGCAGATATCAGGAAGGGTTGAAATACTTTTTCATGGCACTGTACTCTATATCATGTTTTTCAGATGGCGTGCTTTGAGCCCTCAGACAACTCCTGGACTTTACTGAGCCCGCTCCCCGCTGGCCACGGGGAGCCCGGCATCGCAGTGTTGGATCATCGCATCCACGTACTGGCAGGGCGCTCTCACAACAAAGGCAAACGGATGAAATACGTTCACGTGTTCAACACCGACACGGATGAGTGGGAGAGCGAGACGCCCATGAAGGAGCGCGTTTCGGGCCTGGCAGCCTGCGTGGTGCTCATGCCACCAGCTGTGATGGCACTCGCAAAGACCTTGGAGCAACATCTCAAAGCATCATGGGAAGATGACTTTTTCAGCTCACACACCAGCACCGATGAAGACTAATGGGTACGTGGCTGAGTATGAAAGACACCTTTCATCATGTTAATCTTACTCAGTATTTATGGCAGCATTATGTCATGCTTACTGACCTTTCTTCGTGCCTCTTAAAAACACCCCGACTGTTGCCAATTGTGATCCAAATCTGAAATTTTTGCCCGAATGTCACCCATATTTGATTTTTTTTTTTTTTGTTTGTTTTCACATCCTTCCTGGGTCACTTCCATATGTGGTCTTAGATTGGTTCTATATCCGACCTCAGTCTGAATGTTCAGGTCGCATTTATCAAACCTAAATGTCATCAAAAGCCCAATATGTGTTCCACGCAAGCTGGGAAAGAATCCTGGGGAGACTACAGACAATCGTCTGTGATTCTGCAAAATTATTTTGAGTATTCTTACTGACTTTCTCATTTGACATAAAGCATCAAGTGGAAATTTGTGGTGATAGTCGTGGTTCAGCCATGCAGACGATTCATTTATTCTGCGATGACATGAAGTCTTCTTCAGTAGATGTCTCCATAAAATGAGGAGATCGAAAAGCCTCACCTCATTTCCACCAAACATTTCTACCTCCTCCCAGATCGCTCCTGTGTAGATATGAGACAATAAAAAGATCAGCCCCTCGACATGTCGGACCATATTTATTTACGTAAACACGACATTTTGAGTGACATCGTCTGTTCTCAGGTCACTTTGGGGACACATTTGGTCCACACACCAGGCGGACTGAATCGCAATAATCCAGTTAGCAATGGTCATAATGGTGGATTCTGTGGATCTGATTGTTTTAAGCCCCGTTTCTATAGCGCATGTTCTCATATGGGGCACAGTGAGCTCAAGGCTATCCCAGCTAACTTTGGGCTAGTATATCTGTTTGACAAGGGGTTTGCACCATTATACTCAAAGAGCCATTTCGTTCAAAGATGCAGGGTTGTATTCATGGAATTAAGGCCAAACTGAAATTATCCACAAGCAGTGAACCAATAATGATGACCAAAAATATCGGCCGCTTCTGTGTTGCGTCATCATCCATGTGTTGATTATGTATTCTGCACTTTTCTGGCCTGCCTAGGTGTCTTCAAGAAAACTGTCTTTATGCATTTATTTTTGACCGCCACCTACCATGCGATCTGTGGAAAAAGAAGCTGACTTCCATTTAAAAACCGTCATGTACAGATTGTTGAATATAAGCCTCACCCCCCATATTATGTATTTTTTTTTTTTTTCACATACCGGAATTTAGGTTTCACTGGTCATGTGTAACATGGTATTTTTACACAGCAAAATGTGATATTATGTAGATTAACATAAAATGCATGTGTGTATTAACCGCTCACCCCCCTCAAAAAAACAACAAAAAAAAATCACCCTTCAAAAGCATTTTTTTTTTTTCACGTTACTGCCCCGAGTATGTGCTAAGGGTAGAATTGGGAGTGGCTCAAGTCATTTCATGCCAATAGATTTGACAGCGACACCATTTGAAAGAATGTTTTTGTTTTCCAAGCCCTTTCCACTGGGTAATACCAGAAAGTAACCCAAAGGCATCATCCGGTGCGCTCGAACTTGGTGCCTTGTCGTCTTGCACTTCTGAAAGCTTCCGTGTAGATAAATCTACACAACCGTGTTAGAATGCCACTTTTTTTTATGCTTAACGATAAATCAATTGCAAGCATTTTTTTACACCACTAATGTGATCTTTAACCTAAACAACACAAATGCAGAAAATCAAATAAAAATCAACAACTGAGATATCTTCGTTGCACGAGTGTGCACAACCTCATGAATGGGGATGTGACTATGTTCAAACCAACTACACCTTGAAACCGGTCACTGGCCAATTCTTTGAGCTCCTGTAACACAATGCTGCTGCTCACCACCGAAAGAACAGTTTATTACAGTGAAGTGTCGGAGTGGCAACATCCCGCAAACCTTCGCCGATCAGTGAGATACGGGCTTCTGGCTTCTGCTAGAAAACGAAAAAAAAAGATCACGAAAGCCGACAAGAATAACTATTTTCCATTAATCAGAGGCCTTTTAAACGGTGGCATGTGTGTGCTTACTCCTCTTTAACATGAGGAGTTCAATTTATGTGATTGGCAATTCTGAACATCTCTAGTCATCGGAGGTTGTGCACTCTTGTACGGCCACGTCTACGCATTTGTTTGTTTTTGTTATTTTTAATTGTGTCGCACAGATTATATATAGGTCAAAATCATGGTGGGAAAAGTTTTGAACTTCTTTATCATGATCTCGTTTATATCACAAAACCTTCCATTTGAAATGGGGTGTGTAGACGTTTGACATCCACTATATATGTATGGATGTATTTAAGTTTGGGTAGCGATTAGGTGGCTGTGCGTCTACTATCGCAATATTGTTGCACTGATTCGGAATGGAATCAAGAGTGCGGCGAGATCAAAATAATGATGTTCCTGTTGTTTTAGTGCGACGAAAGCCCAATCACTGCCGTACTACTTCTGTCACTCGTGTGTTCCTTCACTCGATTCCAACTTACTGTGCACGTTATGTCATGATGGAACCCACACAGAACTGCAGAATCATCTGTTACCAAATTGTTTTTGTTCTGTGAATTAGTTGGCTTCTGTTTGATACCTCACTTTATTTAATGATGCAGATAATCTAAAAAGTTGCCTTTTTGTTTTTTGTTTTTTGGCGTTTGCTTCTCATTCTTTGTGATGCTTAAAAACAAACATTTTCTCTTCCATGTAACAGGTTAAAAGCCTGTCAACCAAGATATGCAAATGTATTCTTGTGGTAAAGAATAAAACAGTAATATATACCCTTCACTATGTTTCTGTCCAGTCATGCAACGACAAGGGGTTTATAATACATTTCATTCATGAACCATTAACTTAAATGTTCATCCTTACTCAATTACAATAATTTCTCTCAGTTTATGTTGGGCTTTTATTCATCATTTAAACTTGTCGTTTTGAAGATAAAATATTTCACTCTTCATTTTTGCATACACTTTAGGATGTCTTCTTTACAGCTCTTTCTTTTCAAACTCCCAATTTTAATTGACTTGAAAGATTAATTTTTGAGGGCATGTCCAGTTCAATGAAAATCAACAGTATATTCAATCTTTTTAAGATAAGATAAGATAAGATATCTTTTATTTGTCCCACACTGGGGAAATTTACAGCCTTCAGCAGCAAGATTGTGGGTAGAAAGAAGAGAAAAGAAAACACAGTTCAATTAAGTGCAATATAAATACAAATATGGATAAGGTCAATAAGTTCAATTTTTGAATCGCTATAGAAATATATGCACTTATTTATTTCCTAGACCTTGGCTTGTAGAAACATTCCTGAACTGATCCTCTTTAGCGATCGTGATCCTCTTTCAGTTGCCTTTTGGCTGTTCATGAAAAAAAAATACAGCTCAATATGGGACTGAGGCCTTTGCACAGATTTCCACAGCTTGAATGTTTAAAAGCTTCTGAAGCAACTGGATTCACACAGGTGGACCGAGACGACTGTAACGGTTGCTGTCTTGCTGCCTTTATTCCAGACAGCCGGTCTCTTCTAGTTCCTCTCCATTTGGCCCTGCACTCCCATCAGCTTTATGAAGGTTGACCACTACTTTCCTCTCAAGAGTGTTTCCTCTACATCTGTTGCCCCTCCAACCCCCCCAACCACCCCCCACTTGCTATCTTTCACACCATTGTGCTGCTTGTCTGGAGGGACCCGCTGACACCAGTCGTGGACGTCCACGATCAACATACGTCAATCTTTCTTTTCTAAAGCTGCAGTACCACCAAGGGAGACTTAAAACATGTGTCTTGCACTTAACCACACCAGTGGACTTTATAGACATCTTAAGGCAAGTCGATGTGCTGCTCTTTGACCATTTTCAGAGCAACTAAAAGGCCCAGATTACGCCTTAATGTGATATTACGCCGATTAGACCCAGTGGAATTGTAAAGAAAAAACGACATTTCTTTTTTTTTTGGTACGAGAAGCCTTTATGCCCATTATGTCAGGACTGCTTTGCAACTACTCAATAGACTGCTACTCAACCTTCTCATTGAAGTGCGTCTTCACCATTAGATTTTATGTTTTTCATCTTCATTTAGCGATGCAAGCTTGCGTTCAAAGAGCCATTGGCAAAAATGTGCTGTTGAGAATTTTACCGTTGGCCTGAGCAAATCGCAATAGACAAACAACATACAGTGGAAAAGACCCACCAGTCCCACGGCTAACAATTTTGCAGGAAATAATATAAAGTAACTAAACTCCTACTGTATATCCCTTGTGAATATATAAAAGGTCATAAATACGGTAATCAATAATGCCTGTTAATTAATACAAAAATAAATGTGTCCCTTTTTGTATTGGAAAATGTGGCTGTACAGTACTCATGCCAATTGATAGTCTAAAACCTCGGGACAATAAATTCCATGAAAATGAACATTTTTTTCAGCCAGAGCCCAGACCTAAATCCAATTTAAAATTCCACTCTTTTTTTCCATATAGTTTTCATACTTCACTGTCTATAGTTACTGTTCATTCTGCGGCAAATCTCAATTATATCTTAAAAAATACTGTATATATATTTAGCAAAAGATATAATCGCCTTAGGTGTGATGATATTTCTCTGACCTTGAAAAAACTTCTTTTCCGAAATCAAAATGATGTACTTGGCGGTTTACATTGCAGCGGAAGGCAAAACTGACAAAGGGGCTGGTTCCTGCAGCCCCCAACAAAATGAATTGTAAACTCGATGAGATGTGTTCCTGGAGGATGAGCCCCCCCACTCCCATTTACAACAGTCATTAGTGGCTCATATCCATCCCGGGTGGAGGCGCAGTACTCAGGCTGTGCTTTCCAGTTGCGAAAGGGTGGCCAACAACCCCCCATTGTCATGCTTTTGGGAGTCATTCACATGAAGAACAAGAGTCGTGCTTTGCTTTATGATGCTAGTGGGTAAACCTCAGCAGGTGAGCTGCAGTCGCACTTAGACGCAGTCTTTCATGCATGCTGGGCCTGTCGAAACTACAGAGTGGCGCTCATTAGAGCGACAATGGAGAAATACAAATAAACACCATTGAAGACGTGCCGCTTTTTAAACATTGCCGAAAACGAGCAGATGTGCACCGGCAGACACGCTTAATTTAGACCCGTTGGCCATATCTCATGAAATCCAATGCAGAAGCTTTTTCACAAACAACACAGACAGGTTAATGGAAGACACTGTGCGGGACAGAGTGAAATACTCATTCAAGACAACGGGATGTTTATTGTTGTGGTTTCAGTTTGCAGAAACGCTCTGTTACTCCTCATAGTCAGAGCCGATTCCTGAAGAAATAGACACTCTTAAGGCATGATCATTACATGTCCTGCCAAATTCAATTCAGTCAGTTATGGTTTCTTATGACCGAAAAGCATATAATCGTACACAGTATGTCATATTATACATATAATATTTCACATAAACCATTATTGTATATTAACCAATTGAATTTGAAATTAGAGTGGCAAGCAAATATATGCAGTGTCGTGAAAAAGTATTTGCCCCCTTCCTGATTTCTGTTCTTTGCATATTTATCACACAAAGATTTCAGTTTGTCAAACCAATTTTTATATCACACAGAGACAATTCAAACAAAAACAAAATGGAGTTTCTAAATGTCAATTTACTTATTTCGACACACAAAATAAATCAAACCTCCCTATGTGAAAATGTAATTGCCCCCTGATTGCCCCTTGAACCTAATCATGGGTTATGCCACTCGAGTTTGAAGTCGCAAACTGATTGTCCGACGTTCTCCTTGGGGATTTTCTGGTCGACAGCAGAATTCATTGTCCCATCAATCACGAGTAGTTTTCCTGATCCTGAGGAAGCAAAGCAGCCACAGAACATCACCAGCATGCTTCACTGTTGGCATTATGTTCTATTGATCAAATGCGATGCCATTTTTATCCCAAATGTTAACAGGCCGCACATCTTCCAAAAAGTTCAACTTTTGACTCATCAGTTGACAGAATGTTTTTCCAAAAGTCTTGAGGATTAGCAAGATGTCTTTTGGCAAATGTGAGACCAGCCTTTGTGTTCTTTTTGGTCAGCAGCGATTTTCGCCTCGAACTCTCCCACTGATGCCATTTTTGGCCATGTCTTTCTTATGGTAGAGTGGTGAACACTGACCTGAACAGCCAGGTCTTAAGTACTTTGGGTGTTGTGCTAGGTTCTTTTGCATCTTCTTGGATGAGCCATTGTTCCCGGTTTTCTCCATTTGTGAATGATGGCTCTGACAGCGGTTTGCTGAAGACCCGGAGTCTTGGAAATGGCCTTGTAACCTTTTCCAGACTGATAGACTTTTTTTTTTTTTTTTTAATAATTTCTTCGGATCGTAGAATGATGCATTTGATTCTTGAGATCTTATAGGCTGCTTCACTTTGTCTGACAAATTCTATTTATGTGATGTTTTGATTCAACAAATGTGGTGCTAGGGTGCTGCTTGTGAAATTGAGCTCAGCTTTCCCAAAACTGTTGTTAGTCACAGTTACTTTGTGATTTAACAAAGGGTGATTCAACAATTACTTTTTCCGCATAGGGACATGCAGTTTTGGATTTTTTTGGTGACATTTTGTGCTAAAATGAAAAAAAAATTAAAAGGATGTCCCCTGGCCCACATGTGCACTACATGCTATTTATACTGTAACTGTATGTGCTGTTGAATTAATGTTGACACAATCTTCAGTCTGTTATTGTTGCCTCGTACCTGTGAGAAATGTAATGACAAAGAGCCAGAATCTAATCTAAAATACATTTAAAGTGAATGTTGTGGCAAAGTCCGATTTTAAAAGACACCACATTTATTTTCAGATCACATCAACACTGGAAGACATAAAATTAATTGCACACTTTCTTATGATTACTTTCTTTCTCTTTCTGAGTTTTCCCTTTTTTACATTTTTTAACAAAAATATATTCACGATGAGATGGCATGAAATACAAAATAAATAGACACCTCGACAATAGACCAATTCCTCAAAATGACATTGCACACTTTTGTAGTCATAGCAAGTCTCAGTTCATCCTGTGTGAGCCGCAGACGACTCATTGCATGATATCACCGATTATTGTATCGTCATTGCAGGCCTTGGCCGGTCACTGCGTGTAAACGTGTACGCATGGCACTGTGAGCAACACCGTGTCAGCATGGTGAAAATCACTCCGTCTCCAACGGAGAGGCGCTCACCAGCAAGAATAAGAGAACAGCGGGTACTGGCTCCACTCGGTCACGTTGCCATGGGGATAGGGATGCACGGCTTGCGCGGTGTAATCGGCGGTCAGGTGGTGAGGAGGCGGGTACTGGGCCGGACCCGAGCCGCTCCACTGACCCAGGGGCTGCTCGGCGCCGTAAGGGCCGTAGATGTGGTGGCCCAGAACGCCCGGCTTGCTTGCCTGGGCCACAGTCATGTTGAGCACACCGGGGTAGTCTTGGGTGCTTGGGAAATGCTGAGGGGCGCAAGGGGAGGGGGCCCCCTCTTGCGTGCCGGGTTTTGAGGAGTCGTGGTCAGGGACCGCCACGTCGGGGACGCGCGACTCGAAGCTGCTGCGCCCCGAGCCGCTGGCGCTGCTGCCGACGCTGGAGGACGGGGAGGGAGACTTTCCATAATCGTGGAACCTGACAAGCCAAACACACGAGATCAGTGTTGTGCTTCACAATGACAAGATGCTGTCAAATTATGATGAAGTAACAAAGTTACCATTACAAAATTCATAATTTTTAGTGCGTTGGGACAGGATTAGCATGTTGTTGATGGCATTGTTTTGATAGGATAAAAAAAATGATAATTAGCACTTTGTGTCAAGAATATTAGATTCCCAAAATGTATATTTTTAAAATGCAGGGGGTCACCAATGTGGTGCTCGCGGGCACCAGGTAGCCCCCAAAGGGCCACATGAGAAACTTTCAGAGCCTCGTTCTAAAAAATAGCTCAGCAAGGATGGGACAGTTGTGATTTCCAAGGAAGGATTATAGTAGCGATCATTTGAAAATGTCAACTCTAGAAAACATTCATTGAAATAACATGTTGATAACATTGACATGATCTGTTCTCTAATTATCGTGAGAAATTAATAACACATTCAGCGTCTTCACGTAAATAAATAGCATTAACTGCTAAATACGTATAACTACAGTATAACGAATAATTAAGGCCCGACCGATATAGATTTTTTTGAGCTAGATGCTGATTCCGATATTTGACAAAACAGAATTCTGCTAATCAATCAATTGGTTTACATTAAAAAAAGAAAAACAACAACTATTAAATAAAATGTGAAACTAACCTAGCTTAGCTCTCATAATGCTTACAACAAAGATTTCAATTACAGGCAGACGTTTTGACTGTTTTACGACACTTTGTACTTAAGTATTTGTTCAACTTTACAACTCTTTTTTTAGTACCAGGAGTTGTCATTATTTTTGTCTTATGTTGTACTGTGTGAAATAAAATGAAATCAGCCGACTTGCTCTGCCGATTTTTGACTATTTTAAAACAGGCAATATTGGCTTGATTAAATTGGTTGGGCCCAACTAATACCATTATTCAAAGTAATTTGAACACATTTATTTCAGGAGTGTGGACCAAAGTGGTAGCGCTTGGCATTAATCACTGTCCAAGAAGTAGCTCTCAGCTTCCAAAAGGTTGGAGACCCCTGTTCTAAAATCATTGACCATAAAATTCCACTTCTACTTTACTTACTAAGTATATTTCAGAGGCTGTATCTTTTTACCTTGAAGTAAATGAGTGAATTTACCTTGGTCTTCCTGTACACAAGTATGTGTACTTTTGCCCGAGTAGACTGTTAATATTTTGCCACCTCGGATCTTTGCCAGTAGTCACCTGTAAGGCTGATAGGATGCCGGCGCAGGAACCAGTTGCTCGGTGTTGTAAATGTCCCGTGTTTCAGCAGCAGGAGGAGAGCCGTTCCTGGCGCTGTGCTCCCTCCTCTCTGCGGACCAAGGGGAGTAGCGCTTCTCCTTGATCTCGTCCGCCTCCTTCCTCTTTTGCAGCTCTGCTTCGTCTCCTTCGTAACCCTCAAAAGACGACCTGCAGAAATCTGGGACGACAAAAAACCTCAGATTCAACTTTCCCACTAGGAGACAAAAGAAAACACCTCGGGAGCCAACCAAGGAAGGAAGCAAACCTCTTTTCTCGCTCTCTTCTCACTTCCGATTGAAATGGCCATTTGGTCTCATGAGACTAATTTACTTTTTATGGCGTCGCCAGTTTCGCCTGTTTCCAGAGAGTACCAAATGTTCATTAAGGCCACTATCAGAACATTGAGGAAAA
Organism: Hippocampus comes; assembly: GCF_001891065.2. Taxonomy (NCBI): domain Eukaryota; kingdom Metazoa; phylum Chordata; class Actinopteri; order Syngnathiformes; family Syngnathidae; genus Hippocampus; species Hippocampus comes. Next base: position 2,130,502 of record NW_017805009.1, read on the forward strand.
CTATTTTATGGACCCCTTTCACCAGTATGTCTTTTTCAAGAACTTTTTCAAATTTGTTATGAAGAAAAAAAGAGAACATGTATGACGTGTGGAAGATCAGGTATGTTAAATGCATTATGCTCCCACTTAAAGGGGAAGTGAATTTTTTTTCTTTAAAATGTATGCGTTCTATATACCCCTACTAGTCTAAACACAGTGCTGTGATTCATATTGCGTTCATAGAATACGAATTGAGCAGAAAAATCTCTTTTGCCACGTGCCGTCCACTGAAAATGACATCACAGTTGCTACGAACATCACATGACCAAACCCAGAAAACAGGTGAGCGTCGATGGTCGTTACCTGAGTCTCTAGCCAGTCAACAGCATGTGGCTGTACAAGGCAAAATGGTCGCCCCTTCTGATGGATAAAAACTTGGATTTTTCTTCCTAATTCGTACTCCACAATTGCAATATGAATCACAATAGCGTGTCGAGACTTGGTAGGGGTCCAGGGAACACAGTATTGGAAAGAAATTTTTTGACTCAACTTCCCCTTTAAATTCTGTGGAACGTTCTCAAGAGAATATTCTTTGCTGAATGCCACATTCTTCTTTACACTTGGAAACATTTTGTGAAGACTGTGGCGCATTTCCCCCAATTTACGAGACGTTTCATTCGTGAAGGACATGGACGATTCCAGCATCTGAAGAGGAAACGATTCAATACCTGATGGGCTGTCCTCCTCAGACTTCCCGTTCATTTCAGAAAGTTTGACTTTCTTGTCGAGTTCGCCCGGGTTCTTGTTTGCGCGCCTGCAGAGGAGCACCCGTGTCAATACAACCAGTTTCAGCAGATCGAATCAAAAACCTTGTTCATTTTTTTTATTCGTCAGATCAGTACCTTTTCTTAGTTGTGCCTTCGTCACGAAAACCTTTGGCGAACGGGTTATGGTCAATCTTCAGCTTGGTGATCTGTGGGTCAAGACGTCAAAAGTAGATCAAGAATCTCAGTTCACTGTTGGGCTCTTAGCATCTACAGAAAGTGACCTTTGTGTTCTGGTATGCAGTGACTGCTGTGAAAGACGTCTCCGGGAAGGTGAAAGTCTGGAAAACGCTCCAGCGGACGCTGAACAGGTCATCGGCTTGAACGATGTGGAAGCGCGGGTGGTAGCGATGCATCGAGTGCAAGATAATCTGCAGACGGGCGGAAAACCGGGTCAAACTCTCTTCTTTTATCAGCTCAAATGATTCTATTTTAAATTTACGTGGCCGTGTTGGTCGAGAGTATTATTGGTGAGCTTGAGCTTGAGGAAGGAGATGGACTGTTTCATCCAGTGGCTCCCCGGGGCCGGAGAGTCGGGGTGCAGGTACGTCCTGCAGGGGGGCTGAGGCTCCGCTTTTCCCGCCACCTCCCATTTCTCTTTATTCCACTGTAGGATGGAGACAGAATGTCATTAAAGGCTAATCTGTCATACAGAGCGAGTTGAGTGACGGAGAGGGAAGTTTTCTCCCCTTCCCACTGTGAGAAGAGGAAGATAGAGGGGAGAGTGACGGCCGACTGTACCACCCACTGAGATAGCGGGTAGTACAGTGGGCTCCCAGCAGGGGATAGAAAAACAGGAAGAGATAGCACGCTTTGATGTTCAATGTTAGTAAAGGTGGGGGGCAAGGGGGAGGGGGGGTGACAAACTTGTCTGGGGAGACTGAGAGAAATCAACAGGACAAGCTATACAAATAAGTGAAGAAAGTGTGTTCTAATTCAATGAGTCACCTTCCTGGTATACCGAGGGTGAAACTGACCCGTTGTAAGGTTAAAAGTAGCTTTTTAGTTTAGTAACTGTCATCAAATATGCAATGGAAATGGGTCATTTCACAAATTTGCAAGGAGGGTTAGTAACACCGGTCAACACCTTTGTACTATTTTTTTGAATATAAAAATGCAAGGAAACTTTGTTTTGTTTTGTTTTTGGCGCAGATTCCAAATCTGCCCTCGTTTTTTTTTCTCTAGCTTATCATGTTTTAATAATAATAATAATAATATAACACAATACATCCTGATTTATATAGTGCTTTCATAACAACAGCAGCTGTAACAAAGCGCTTAACAAAACAGTAATTATAATAATAATATGGAACACAAGTAGTCATTTTTATGAATTTAGGGTTGGGTTCAGCAACAGTTGGACTAGATTTTCCGCAGCGTCACAGCTCTAAACTACAAAGCAAAGTGAAATCCATATTGCGCACGCTCTCATTGGGCAAACTCAAAAACAAAAAATGAAAATATCTCAAAAACTTGATGTGCTGGAATAAAAAGTAAAGACACTTTTTTCAAATCGGCTTCAAAAATACTTTCAGGGACACATAAAGCCATCTCTGGTTATAATTTGCTGTTCACCAGTGTAATGAGACAATCACAAAGTTTCTTAACATTTTTTTTTTCATTTCGGGTTTTACACATGCCATGGCCAATGAACCCTCTAATGTTATTGCTGCTACTGAGGAGCAACGCAACAAGAGAAGATTTTACTTTTTTTTTTTTTTTTTACCTTATATCTGAAGCTATCCTCTGGCACCATATCAACCAGTAAAATGTACTTGGCGCAAGGAATCAGACCAGACAGATTGACTTTGCAGTGTGGAAACATTCTCCTACAAAACAAATGAGCAGTTGAGAATGCAAGATCACACAATGCACTTTTGAACATTATCCCTATCGCTGATGTTTTTTTATTTTGCGCATCTCACCTGCCCGGTTTTGTGATGATCATCTCTGTTCCAATCTCATGGAAGGTTCGCCAGAGATCGGGGTCCTCCAGAGTCATGCGGATGTTGCCCTGGAGATAAGCATCACCCGAAGCCATGGCAGAGGGAGGAGGGCCGCTGAAGTTTGCCTTCAAGTCTATTCGACAAATAAGATGCCTCAGGCTACAATAAACTCTTTTTAAACAACCTTCTAATTATTGTGCAAATAAAGTCGAGTTACCCCTGATGGACTGCATGATCACGATTCTCAAGCGTAATGTATATTACCAAAAAAAGTCCAGTTTAGAGGGCCAATAAGGAATCCACGTAATGATATCCACTGTTCTTTTTCTCTTGCAAAAAAAAAAAAAACAAAAACAAAAAAAGACATCCAGTCATTCAGTCAAGTTGCATCGCTGATGTGAGCATCTTTCAGTTGTTCGCTCTGGGATGACCGTGACTTTTAAGGGGGCTTCTGCTGTGGGTGGGGTCAGGCCGGCCATTCCCAGGCTTTGAAGTGCCACAATGATGAGTCAATGTCCTGCTGGGATTGGAGGTGGCAGAAATCAAAGAAACTTAACAGAGTCTTGATACCGTCCCCCCAGGAAGAGGGTTGGAGGAAATGCATCTTTATTAACTGCTAAGAGACTTTTAAACAAATATGGACGTACTTTCCTGCTTGTAGATCGGGGATGGAGGGGCAGCGGCACCAAAAGCTGCGTAAAGATCATTCACACAGACACAACTGCACACAAAAAAGTGTGTGTGTGTGTATGTGTGTGTGTGTGTGTGTGTGTGTGTGCGTGTGTGTGTGAGCAATGTGCTAAATGACCTACCGGTAGTCACCTAATCCCGCAAAAGGGATAGAAGTTATGTCAGAGTTTAGATAGCTAGCTATATAGCTAGTGATGAGAAGATGGTTCATAAAAATCCAAATAATTAGCATTTGACAGAGGTGGGATTAAGTTCGACATGTGCAAATCATAAATAAGTCTCGAGTTTACACACTCAAGTTTTCAGGCGAAACTAGTCTCCATATAACCAGCATGAAGCTTAGTTCATGTTCGACCATCAATCCGTGAGCTAAAATGTGAAGCTAACCTAGCTGACCTGCATCCGTAGGTTTCATAGTCATGAAGTTAGATGTCGTAGTCGTGTGTCTTTGAGTTACAAACTTTGTATGTTACTGTTCTGTTTTTCTCGATGTTATCGAAAACCCTATTCTTGAATCTAAATGCAATAAATGTTGGGTCTCCTGCCACACTTGCTTCATGCTGTCAAAGCATGGGCCTACCTGTGGCTTGCCAGCTTCGCTCGCAATACACAAAAACTTTTATTCTCAAAAATTAAACAAATGGCAGACTTTTGTGCAGATCTTCAAATGTAAACTGGCAAGTCTTGTTCGGTCATGTACTACAGTCTAAATCCAGTCAAATCTCATGAATACCAATTCAAAGTGAAGCCGAGTCGTTTATAACATTTCGCCAAGGGAGTCCCAACTCCTAAAATTGGTAACTTCAATCTAACTCCAACTGAGACCTGTGACTCGAGTCCTCCACCTCTGTCATTTGCTGATGTTGAACTCACACTCATCTTTTTTCTCCATAAAAGAAATAACGCTGGGAGGGAAAGTCCGTGCAAAGCCATAATGGTGTGATGATAACACTGTAGCGCTCCTTCCACAGGTACATTTTACCTGAGGGCGTCCTCTCATGCCTGCAGCACTGCCCATCGTGTGTGTGTGTGTGTGTGTGTGTGTGTGTGTGTGTATTGGGGCTGTCTAGACAGACCCTCGCTCTGACAGATAATCTCATTAGGCTAGTTTCCCTGAGAGGGGCTAGTTTCTGCATGCGTTGAAAGCCTGTGTATAGGCTGGCAATTAACAACCAGTTAGCACCACGAGCCCAAAGTCAGCCCTGAATGGTACAGGAGGGACGAGCAATAAAGATCTGCCGTAACAAACCGGCCGTCCTCCCGCCATCCGCATGCAGCCAAATCCCCGGGGTGTCATTACGTGGACCCGTCCCCGCTTGTGTCACAGCATGTTAATGCAGGCCACACAAAGAAGATTTGAATTGAAGTGATTTTTATGTGATTTTTTTTTTCTTGCACAGTCACACCGCTTCCTCTTCACTTTCTCATTGTTTTCACGTGCTGCATACAAACAGAGCCTTCTCTTAACACCTTTGCACTAAAGCCGCTTCAGTAACTGTATGGAGAGGGACACATTGAATGCGTTTGAAATGGGCGCACTTTAGGGGACATTCTGGCACTGTGCAATCAGAAATCGCAGGGTGCATAAAGATTCCCTGTGAAAATATTGATGGCCTTGTTTTACATTCCCGCGCCGGGTCGATGAGGAATGAAAAGGAGAAAAACCCCACAGCTTGTAATGATGCACTTAAAGATGCAGAGAGCTCCGTGCAATCATTTTACAACCAAGTGATGTTAAATGTGGGCTTCTGTTCGAACAACCCTCCCCCCGCCCCCCAACACCATCCTCCTCGCCACAGTGGCACAACATTGGCCTTGAAGAAGTGTGATGTGTTTTTATCCTCCTTATGTGAAACCAGTTGTTGCCCTTGGAGTTATTAATCACAGGTTGCGTGTGGCCCTCCTCACTTAGGAGTTAGCACTTGGAACAAGGCTGCATTGGCTTCCTCCTTAACCAAGTCAGAGGTCATTGGTCTAGCTCAGTGATTAGGGCTTAACATCTTGTCCAAGGTAAATAGACGTTCACCTTAATCCATCTGCACACCTCTTTACACTGCTTAACGTCTAATAATTGTTGTTTATTTACTGCTCCTCACCCCCGCCTTAGGGCCTGAGGGCATCACCCTGCAAGGCCAGTCCACAAAAACTCTCACAGGCTCCTTTTTGAATATATAGTATACATAGTACAATACAATACTGTATTGTATGTAAAGTGTAGTATTGTGTCATTTAGTATGGTATAGTATAATATTACTACAATATGGGGATGCCCGATACAACTTTTTTTCAGACTGATACCAGTACGCATATTCACTCGTTAAGTACTCACCGATACAGAGGACCCATTCCACTGGTACTTGTGATACAACACGTTTCATTTATCACAATAACAACAAATTGTGAACAAGGACCTTTCTTTCTGACGGAGATGATGACCTGCCAATGTGTCAAACTGTTGCAGTATACCTCCAACTACTGCCTAAGAAGGACTTACTCAAGATCAGATTTTTCCCCCCCTTAAATATCGGAGGCTGGTATCGGCGGCCTCTGTGAGTGACCGATACCTTTAAAATAAGGCCGGTATTGGCTCGATATGAATACCTGGTACTCACCCACCCATATAAGTAAAGGGTGAGTACTGATACACTACTGTACTCACAATATAGAACTGTATTGTTTATACACTAAATTATAGTATAGTCGAACCTCCTTACAACGTACATTGAGGGACATTACAAATCTGTACACGTTAACTGTAGTTTGTTGTAACCATTTTCAATAAAATGGCCGCCAACCGCGATATATAATGCAGTATGAACATGAAAACATCAACATGTAATGCAGTATAAACATGTCAATTACAAATATGTGTATACATTATGAAGAAAAATGATTTTTATTAGACATGAAACAAACAACTGTAGTGTTCCTGCCTCATCTCTGGAAACATTGAGCCAGCAAATGCAATGTGCCTTCTCCAGTTCAAGATGTGCCAAGCCCCAAAGTCATTGGGCCTTTGAACTCTTCCATGATTTTGTTGCCATTGCGGATGATTGTCGACTTTGACTTCGCCAATTCGTAGTCTTGGCTGAGCTTTGTCTGGTCGACTCCCCTTCGCAAGAGAGAGACAATTTCAGCCTTCACAGACAGCAAGATTTGCTTTCGTTTACCAGACGTGTTTTCAGACAATATGCCGAGGACCGCGCCATGCCTCCGGAAGTACAACAATGTACCGAGTCGATCAGTCGCGTTGCTCTGCAACGGAGTGGAATCCCACGTTGTACATTTTGTTCTTAAGGAAGGTGGCGGTGGCAGTTAGCTTCCCACAGTTCTTTGTAACAAAGACCTTTTCACTATTTTGTGGGGAAAATCTGGTCGTTATAAGAAAATTTACGTTATAAAGGTGAATGTACTACTTTGGTACTTCACAATAGTTTAATACCAAAAGTAGCAGTCATTTCATGAACGACTACAAAAAAACAGCCCTGTAACTATATTACACCTTAGCTGTGCAATATAACACATATATCACTAAAGTCAGTCAGAAGTGCGAATTATAACTGCGGCAAAGCATGCTGGGAATGGTGCTTCTCATATGGCTTGTTGTGAGGGCCCCCCGGCACAAAAACTACTAATCTTGTAGAAAAGGCCAAAACGTGATTTGTTGAAGAGAAATATGTTCATCTTTTTTATTTTTTTTTAATGTTTTGAGAATCAAACTAAATTGCATGCATTTATATACACTATATTTATATACTGCGTGACTTTAGTTCACTAATTTGCTCATGCGTGTGATGCATTCAGTTTCAGGATCGCGTTTATGCACACGTGAGTTTGTTCGAACGGTGTGCGTCATTCACGGGGGCTGCTTCACCGGGTTTTTCTATAGCCCCATCAGAAACCTGTGTAGCCCTAGATAAAACCCTCAAGAAAATATGTTCATCTTTTTTATTTTTTTTTAATGTTTTGAGAATCAAACTAAATTGCATGCATTTATATACACTATATTTATATACTGCGTGACTTTAGTTCACTAATTTGCTCATGTGTGTGATGCATTCAGTTTCAGAATAGCGTGTATGCACACGTGTGAGTTTGTTCGAACGGTGTGCGTCATTCACGGGGGCTGCTTCACCGGGTTTTTCTATAGCCCCATCAGAAACCTGTGTAGCCCTAGATAAAACCCTCCAGAAATGTATATTTACATATTATTTTATCAGCTACCCTATGTATCTGTCAAACCTCACTTTAGGCCATGGAGAGAAAAAAAATGAACCAATGTATATTCCCTTTGGAACATTCCACAGAAGTTAAAGGGGAAGTCAAGTCAAAAATGTTCTTCCAAATATGTTCTATGCGCCCCCACTAGTCTAAACACGGTATTCTGATAAATGCTGCATTAGTGGAACATGATTTAAACAGCAAATTGCACCCGTTTTCACCCATCTTGTCGACATCACAGTGCCTAACAGTTCAGATACAGACCACCCGTAGCTCATCTGTTTTCTGGGTTTGGTCAAGTGACACTTGCAAGCTGAGCCCTTCGGCACTGTGCTGTCATTTTTAGTCAATGGCAAGTGGCAAAATGAACACCCCGAGGTGAATGAAAACGGGTAGATTTTGCTGCTTCATTCATATTCCACAAACACTACACGTATACAAATCAGAATGCCATGTTTAGACTAGTGAGGGCACATATATAATATTGTGCAGAAAATGTTTGACTCGACTTCCCCCTTAACAGCATCTGATAAATCTGCCTTGATGAATCTGAAGTGTCTCCTCAGTAATCCCATGAGTAAAGTTAGAAATGTGGAAATGCAGACAAATTGTTCTGGAATTGGATTTCTTTTTCAACATTTTTTTAACTTTGCTTGTTTGCATTTCTAAACCTCTGCATGTTTCTACCACTGTCTAAAAGTGGCCATGGACGTACAATTTGTAGTGGTTCAGAATCAGCTGTTAGCACTCATGTCATGGGACCAAACATTGCCCAGTGTGACCCGAGGACGAAGAGATGGGTATGTCGTGCCAGGAAAGAGCGTTGAGCAAAAGTTGTCAAACTGTCCTTGCGTCTCTTTTATCATGGGGGACATAGCGGTATTTAAATTAAAAACCTCAGAATAATAATTTGTAAAACGCATGAAAATGTTGTAATGAAAAAAAACATTGTTTATAAAACCTTTACGAAAAGCCTATTTTCTAATAGTCGTTGTAAAACGAGCCTGACGTGCTGTTTGTGCTCCTGCAATGACCGGGAGAAAATCAAAATATCGTCAAGATAAACAAAACAAAATACATTCAGTA
>NW_017805009.1:2139372-2209372 GCF_001891065.2 Hippocampus comes
TCTCTATATATATATATATATATATATATATATATATATATATGTATGTATACTGTATATGAGTAGTAAAAAACAGTAATTTAAGATGGGAAAAAAATATTGACATTCATGGCAATGATGTCTGGTAGCACATCAAAGCAAGCAAGTAGTTTGCTGCAAAACTATTTGTTGAGTAGCTATTCTTTATACTGTATCTTTAAGTTGTAGGCTGGGGGGGGGGGGGCAATACAAGGGTCAAATTGCCAAATGCAGAAAAGACCGTTTTCACAACACAAAACTTAATGTACTCAGTTGAATTGCCCAATTTAAAATTTTACCAAAGTTTGTTGCCTTGAAATTTTAATTTCACCGCACTTTTTTTTCTTGGTACAATGTCCCTTTTACACTAGTCACTTACGTCCAATTAAAATAATACGGTTCCAAAACCATAGCTGGAATCAGTGAGGGGATGGCAACGGGAACTGATGAGCAATTACACAATATATTTATGTTCGCTGCGCTGCCCAAGCTCCTACATTACTATTGGGACAAAAGGTGGATCAGCTCTGTCGGTGTCATCGTGCAGGTAACAGAGCGAGGCCTTGGGACAAAACTGGCAAACCCGAGTGAAAGAAGGCCACCTGAATATTTCGAACCAAGCTGGACTCACTTTTCTCCCCATTACCTGTCGCTCACTTGCAGGGAGATCCATGTTCCGCCTCCCTGGTGTCAGCCTTTCGGCCATTTGCTTTCACTGCACAGATCCCCCTGCGCTCCACTGTTAACAGCTGCCAATATACAGCCCGGGCCGAGGATCAGACGGCTCTGTTGCGGCCCAATAAAGAGCCCCCGGAGTGGATTGACGAGAAATCTCACACCTTGCGCTCACATTAGCCATGCAGCATGCCCTTTTGATGCCTCAGTAGCCACTATGAGAAGGTGGTCGAGAGAGGAGCTCAAAGCTGGCATGGAACAAGTTCAAGTGTGTGTGGCGGATTTTAAAATCAACACGTTGTCTAATTTAGGACACGGTGGAGAATCCAACATAACGGCAACCTTAGCTGCAGTGTTCTCTTATTTGTAATCAAGTTCAAAGTAAATCCCCCAATATGTGAGTGTCCCATGTTGCAAGCGGGGGCCGGCGATGCTCACATTTGGCCATCCACATAAGAAAACAAAGGCCACATCTCACTCGGGCAAAGGGGCAAATGACAACTTCGCAGCACTTCATAAGAAACTGCTTGAAGTTGCTAATGAAGACTAATGACTTCCCTCGTGTCGCAGACTTCACACCCGAAGGTACGAGCCCTTTCAGCACCAAAGTGGTACGCGGGGTGGTCTGTTCAGGAAAAACATTTTCACTGCAAAATGTTCTGCTTATCGTGTTTTCAGAAAGATGTCGTACCTTGAGAAATAAGAGGACAGGCAATTATGTCACAGGATAGGGTAATTATTATAGGGCTCCCACACCGAACATAATAAGTGAGCTACCACTTTGTGCAGGCACGCGACACAGGTAGTCGATAACTAAACACAGTGCAACTCAGCCTCTGGCGAGTGGACGTCTTGGCTAGCATATTTCAGGCGGTACGTCATTGTATTTGTTGGAGCAGGAGTATCAAACTCATTTTCATCTGGAGTTACATCTTCCCTCGGATTTGAGGGAATTGACATTTCGGTTCAGATTTTAGCAAGGGTCATCCAAGTTGACACACGATTGCTTTCGCAGGCCACATAAAATAACGTGGCAGGCCGGATCTGGCCCCCGGGCCACGTTTGACACGTGTGTTAGAGCATAATCATTCAGACCATGGGCATTTGGTGCCCATACTCTCAATGACCCCTTGATTAATTAGCCCCCCTACCCCTCAAATTGTTTATTTTTTCAGGGGGGTGGGGGGGAGTATTATTAACAGGTTTCCTCTACTACAGTTGACCCTGCTTATACGCATGGCTCAGCACCGGTGAATCCACTTATTCAGTTTTTCCCCCCCCAGTATTTTCATGTATTTATTTATTCGTGATAAAGTCCAAGCTTTTCATAGAGAATGTATAGTGCAATTTTTTTTGTTTTTGGGGGGATTACAAAAAACGAAATCTTATTTTCAAATGCATTTCAACGGGTCTCAATTATGTGCGGATTTTCCCTGTTTGGTAGGCCGACCCAGTCTCTATCCAACGGGTGTCAAACCCAAGGCCCGGGGGCCAGATCTGGCTCGCCACATCTTTTTATGTGGCCCCTCCCCGAAAGAAAATCATGTGTGTCAACTTGCATGATCCTTGCTAAAAAAATGTTCCGAAATGTCAAATTGTCATGTGTAATAAATGTTGGGATTTTAAATTCATTTTGTTACCCTTAGAAGTAATAATGCGATAATGAGATTAAACATCATAACAGCCCTCCGAGGGAAGACGCAATTCAAAAGTGGCCTGCGACAAAAATGAGTTTTACACCCCTGCTCTATCCCATGCGAATAGTGAGTATCCACTGTATAGATTTAAGTTGTAATAAAGTATCATTATTGACCACTACATGGCACACACAGCATAGTGTTCACTGTTGGTTTGTGGTTTAGTGCCTTTTCTGCACGAGAGCCTTTGTTTGCATGAATGCATGCAAAAAAATCAAATAAAATCACAGTATGGTATTTTTTTTGAACGTTCAAATCCTCACGTACGTGGTCCTATGTATCCCCCAGTAGCATGAATGAAAAATTGTGGCTACCTCCAGCTTTTTTAAGTTGCCCATCCATGATTCAGGCTGTTCAAACTGTTACTCATGCGTTTCTGCATCGATCTACTAAAAAGCAGAAACAACATTTCAGCCTGTTTCATTTGAAACACCCCACAAAGGGCAGCCTTAAGTGCTTATTTTGGAGTGGCCTTTTATTGTGGGCAGCCTGTGGCACACCTGTGCAATATGCATGCTGTCGAACCAGTATCTTAATATGCCACACCTGTGAGTTTAATGGATTGATACTGGCAAAAGAGATGCACTCACTCAATGTGTACACCCGAAAAAGGAGAAATTGCAGCAAAACCAAGAGTTGCATTTAAATTTTTGTTCACGGTATGATGTGCAATGACAAGTTTGGCAACCCTGCCCTCACATAACTTCACTCAAGTATATTGCCACTTGCACTCATTTCCAGCTCGAAAATACCATTTCAACAAAAAACAAATGGATTATCTCATACCGTGATTGAATCAGTTTTATCTTAACTGTTAAATAGATATGAAAGGTGCTCATCAAAAATTTTTATTTTAGTTATTCAAAAAGTGAACCTTGTGTCATGCATACATTCGTTTGACAGAGACTGATACATTTCAAGTGTTAATTCATTTTAATTTGGGGGCGGCCCGGTGATCGACTGGAACGCATCGGCCTCACAGTGCAGAGGTGCAGGGTTCCATTGCAGCTTTCCTGTGTTTGCATGTTCTCCCGTGCCTTCCGATGGTATTCTCCGGGTACTCCGGTTTCCTCCCACATTCCAAAAAGATGCATGGCAAGCTGATTGAACTTTCTAAATTGCCCCTAGGTGTGAGTGTGAGCGCGGATGGTTGTTCGTCTCCATGTGCCCTGCGATTTGCTGACAACCGGTTCAGGATGCCCGAAGACAGCTGGGATAGGCTCCAGCACGCCCCGCGACCCTTGTGAGGATAAGCAGATCAGAAAATGGATGGATATACTCATCGAACTTAAAATGAATGAACACTTGATATGTATCAGTCTGTGTGGAATGTATATGCATTACACGAGTTTCACTTTTTGAATAGTATTACTGAAATCAATCAACTTTTTCATGATATTCTACTTTTTTTGACGAGCACCCGTATACAGCACAAACGAATCCAAACAAGAAAACATGACAAGTCTGATTAAGTCATTTAAGAGAACTTGTGTCTTGTACATCTGGTGGACAATATGATCACTTGTATTGACGCAAAGATGTAAACAGCCACAAACTATTTGTAGTTGAGGCTTTGTCTTTTATTGAACATGCCTTAGAAAAGATAATGCTTGATTCATAATTTCAAGGTTTATTTTAATTCAAGTTGAAGTGTAAACACGTCCCATTGTAGATTTGGTCAAATACCGAAATTAGGAGTTAAGAGGTATCTTGGGCTGAACAGTAGCAATATTTTAATACTGTGGAATGGAAGATTTGTTTCTACATGTGAAAATGTCAAGATACAAAGGAAGTGTTTAGACATGCATTAAGATGTCATTTAGTTAATTCCATGACAGATCACTATACTTGACAAAGATGTCACACGTCAGCATGCGTTGTTGTGGTGTCGCTGGTGCTCAGCGTTGGTCTTCCCAACTCTCCCGCAGACCTCAAACTCACCACAGAGATAAACACGGTGTTATCTGCCGTATTGGGATGCATTTAAAATAGCCAATAGCAGAACAAAGTCTTGACATTTTCGAAGATATTTTTGGTTAGACATCCATGTTAGACTGAGGCAAGCTCTCAGCTGGGGTACATTTCCAAAAGCTCAGCAGAAAAAAAACAAAAACAGAACAATATCACACACCTTAATGCAACAACCATGTAATGAAATAAAAATATAAAAAGGTTTTGATGTCAAGACTAATCATCTACAGTTTTTCCATTTACAGTTTGATTCACGTTTAAAAAAAAACAACAACAACAACCCAGTAGATAGCATTATTTTGATAGAAAACAATTAGTAAAAAAACATTCTGTTGTCTTCCACTGAGTAACGGGACAAATTGACCAATGAAAAGGCATCGGAATTTAGAGACACCACTTCAGCATGCATGAATTCGAGTGAATTCAGTTATGGGTTTGGAATTAAAGCCAATCTCAATTTCTTGCATGCGCGCCCACACACGCACACGCACACACACACACACACACACACACACACACACACACACACACACACACACACACACCCCCTCGCTCAGCCACCCACTCACACAGACGCACACCTCAGTACTGCTGCCAAAGACATTTGGATTCCGATATGTACAAAACGTCCTCTTTCAACATCATTCACATCAGTGCTGGTGACGGGCGTCTCCCTGGTGAGAACCTCACAGCTACAGATGCACTACCGAGAAAGAAACAATATAGTCTTGCAGGAACACGGCGTGTACAAAAGCAGCACGCTTGAGTGCTCGGTTGACCCAAGGTTGAGTGTAAACATTTCCCATGTGTGCTACAGGTTACAGCGTTGTGCGGTGACTGTCCTTTTGTCACCTGTGCTGTCCATTGAAATGCACCACAACCGGCATCGGTCCTCATCCCATGTTACAAAGGTGCAGTTCGGGGCAGACCGCAGAAATGGTGAGGCATAAATGGGTGACAGGCTGCTGGGCGTGCCGCTGTGATATGCATAAATGGCACGTTAGAGTCATGCTGAGACTAAAGCTCTGATAATTCACACAAGCTGGGCCACACTGTGACATGGCCAGAGCCGATGAGAATACTGCATTCTCTCAGTTGACGGGGAGGGGCGACAATGGCATCAATCAAAACCAAAGCTGCAGCGACGTGTTCTCCAGCAACAAGAACCCCGATGAAACTGGCGCAGTGCTTGATAGAGTCAGTCGAGTGCGGTCCGCTAGCACAGGAGTATGGAAAGCTGTTTGAGGATTTATTTGATGTCCTGGACATTCAACTTAAGGTCCATGTACTAGCACACTTTCTGTCCTGAGACAATTCAGCACACTTGTAGGACAACCATATTTTACTCGTGAGATAAAACTCTACACTTGATCAGTGATTCTCAAAGTACCACTAGAGGTACTGGGGCTCACTCTTGTGGTACTTGAAGGTATACCGCACAAATACAGGTCAGTTGTTTTGAACTTTTTAGTACAATTTGTCTATACTCGTAATGTGCATAATGTTAGAGTGACTTGCACTATTATTATTTCAGACGTACTACATCAACACCTCAGTACTGCTGCCAAAGACATTTGGATTCCGATATGTACAAAACGTCCTCTTTCAACATCATTCACATCAGTGCTGGTGACGGGCGTCTCCCTGGTGAGAACCTCACAGCTACAGATGCACTACCGAGAAAGAAACAATATAGTCTTGCAGGAACACGGCGTGTACAAAAGCAGCACGCTTGAGTGCTCGGTTGACCCAAGGTTGAGTGTAAACATTTCCCATGTGTGCTACAGGTTACAGCGTTGTGCGGTGACTGTCCTTTTGTCACCTGTGCTGTCCATTGAAATGCACCACAACCGGCATCGGTCCTCATCCCATGTTACAAAGGTGCAGTTCGGGGCAGACCGCAGAAATGGTGAGGCATAAATGGGTGACAGGCTGCTGGGCGTGCCGCTGTGATATGCATAAATGGCACGTTAGAGTCATGCTGAGACTAAAGCTCTGATAATTCACACAAGCTGGGCCACACTGTGACATGGCCAGAGCCGATGAGAATACTGCATTCTCTCAGTTGACGGGGAGGGGCGACAATGGCATCAATCAAAACCAAAGCTGCAGCGACGTGTTCTCCAGCAACAAGAACCCCGATGAAACTGGCGCAGTGCTTGATAGAGTCAGTCGAGTGCGGTCCGCTAGCACAGGAGTATGGAAAGCTGTTTGAGGATTTATTTGATGTCCTGGACATTCAACTTAAGGTCCATGTACTAGCACACTTTCTGTCCTGAGACAATTCAGCACACTTGTAGGACAACCATATTTTACTCGTGAGATAAAACTCTACACTTGATCAGTGATTCTCAAAGTACCACTAGAGGTACTGGGGCTCACTCTTGTGGTACTTGAAGGTATACCGCACAAATACAGGTCAGTTGTTTTGAACTTTTTAGTACAATTTGTCTATACTCGTAATGTGCATAATGTTAGAGTGACTTGCACTATTATTATTTCAGACGTACTACATCACTGGATTTTAATGATGGTCATCACGATGACACGTGTGGCACTTTATATTGTTTTTTTAGGTAGTACTTGGCATAAAAAGTTTGACAACAACTGCGCTGGTTGACATTCACTACTGCAAGTACTCCTCGTGAAGGGCAAGATGTTAGCTAGTAGAATTTGATAATGTCACGAGTAAGACACCCAGCGCTCTGTGATCAATGTGTGCAGTTTTTCAACATTAGTAACATGTCGTTGTCCAACTAGTATGTCAAAGTAGTTCTAATGGTGCGTTTAATAAACCTTATGCAGTTTCCACTGTCGATATGTTTCAAGTGAATGGAACGCCACCTAAGTGAAAAATAACCCCTACGGCAGAACGTGTGTTAACCTGGGGTGGTGTGAAAGGTACACTGAATATTTGGGTGCTCGTGTTGATTACGATTGAAATGCATCAGATGTTTGTACTTTTTAAAGACAAGAAGCAAGTGCTCTACTAATACAATTCAAATGTGCACTAGTAGTTGAAAACCATGACTAGTCAGACAAAGTTCTACTAGTGTGCTGACTTGACTTGCTAGTGAGGATAAGGAGCATACGGATACATGAACCTTAAGTTGGTTATCCAATAAATGCTCAAGCAGCTTTATGGAAAGCCGTTCGAATGTTTATTGGCTATCCTTGATCAGGTTACTAGCGTGTGACAAATGCCTACTAGTTGGGCCTGTTACTAGTGCAGCACAATAGTTACTAGTAAGGTATAATTGCGGTACACTACTACGCTGAATTGTGGTGAGGACAATGAGAGTGCTAGTACATGGACCTTAAGTTCGATTTGAAGGCTATGGAATAAACGCTCAAAGGTCTTTCCACACAGGAGGCCTGGAGAGTCTCAGATGTCCATGTAATCATCCTCCTCGTCCGACTCGCTCTCTAGTGAAGACTCCTGGCTGGATGTCTCCTGCACCTCCAGGGAAGGCTGGCTCAGAGTGTCCTTCTTGACCGTGGCGGCAGACTGCGACGATAGGATGACATTCTACGTGGGGAGCAGACAGTAGAGGTCAGCGATGAGCGCTGTGGCATGCGCACAGAATCAAAAGTGCCGTTCGGAATCCCCCACCTTTAGCCTTTGTTTGGTTTCCTCCGAGATGCTGCCTTTGGGGGAGAGAAGCGTGGGCGTCGGGGGAGTCACTGTGATTTCCGGGGGGAACTTAGTGACAGCGGAGGGGATGAAGAGCTTTGGCATGTTAGGCGGGACGCGGGAGCGGATTCGACTGGGGTCTGGAAGCTTTGACAGATCACTGCTGGCATAGTGCTGCTGGTCTGGGGAGAAACATGGATACACATCACAAGTCATTGTTTTACTTTCATGGCCTCTATCCAGTACAGTGGAGCTTCTCAAGGCTAATAGCTTGAGTTGTGGTCAATGATTTTCTTTGCTGAAATACTTTTTGTCATGAAAAAGAGGGAGTAGGCTTGATAAGCTGTCGCTTCACCCAACGCCTTTTCGATTGGTTGTCATCGTGGAAAAACTGTATTGACTTTGAAATCAGACGTCATGGAAAATAGTGGCATACAAATGTTTTGGTGAAGAACAATAATTCAATTTATGTTCAACGCTGACGTGAAACGGGAACCCTAATGAAGAGTGACGGCAATTGCTGTCAAGTTAATTTTTTTAATGGAATGGGTAAGAGAAAAGATTTGGGCAGCTCTGATTTCGCCAGCTGTTGGTATTTTATAGAGAAAAAGGACTGCTCAGATGTTAAAAGCATCACAGAAGCAAAAATGATGAGTGTAAAAGTCACTCCTGCTAGAAAATATATCTTCACAAAAAGCTTGTTTTCTGCGCTTTTTGGTCCAACATAGGTGATTTGGGTGAAACCAACCCACGTTTTACTGCTGATCAATAAAAAACGGAATAAAGTCGAGACTGTGTTCGATACGGCTTTTTTCAGTACTCAACTCCAGTATTCACCGATACAATACCAAGTAACCGATACCAATCATACTTTTGAAGCATACAATTTCTATTATCCCAAATAACAGATAATTTTAAAATACCTTTTGTTTGTTTCATACAAAAGGCAGATGAGTCAATCTGCAATTGAGAATTCAAGTCCCAAATTAAACACATCCTATTTACTCTGGATTTTGTAATAAATTATCAAAAGTGCTAAATGAAATTGAGAAAGTCATCATCCTACCCAAAACAGAACTTCTTTTGCAGGCATCATTAAGGTTGAGTACACTTGCGCTTTTTTGAAGCCATCTGCTGTGTTGCTGACCTGTACACTGCTGCGTGCTGCTGCCACTGCTGCTACATGTGGCCGTTTCCTCCCGGTACCAGCCGGCTGCTGCTGCTGCTTCACGCGCCTGGGACACAGTGGCCAGTTTCATCTGCTGACAGAGGTGTGATTCCTGTTGTCGGTACAAGAGCCCCTCTGTGAGCTCCTCACGCTCCTCTAGGGTGGTGTGCGGGGTGAGCAACAACAAAAATATGTTACAGTCCATAAGCAGATCAAACAGATCATTTCTGTTCATTTATAATAAATCAGAAGACATGATAATAATAATAATAATAATAATAAAAAAAACGTCAATCCCCTAAAATGTCACCCCAGCTGCAACTTTGTTTATCTGTAGCCACAACTTTTGTCTTTGTTCAGACATCTTTAATTGATCGGATCATTTTGCCGATTAGATGCAAGAGACACAGAATGCAATGTTTTAACAGACGCAGAATGTAATGTTTCTTAGTTAGAGCAAGCATTGATGTCAATCGGAAAGGTAATTTTGCACTTCATAAAATTTTTACAAAAAAAAAAAAAAATCCCCTGCAGCTAAGATGGATCTAATTAGAAACGAATTAATACATTTTTAAGCTTCTGCAACAATGGTGTCTGGATGTCGGAGAAAGAAAATATATACACTATCCTGAGGCTTTTAATTGTTGTGGACAGTATTTGCATGCAAAGACTGTATCCCTTGTGCAGATTTAAAAAGATATCCAACTGCTCATTATCTCCCAAATAGTGAAAAGTTAAAAAAAAAAAAAAAAGAGTTGGGAATTTCCCCATTGTGAGACAAATAAAGGTTTTCTTATCTTATCTTAGTCTCTGTTTGGCCAACAGTTTAATTTTATTGTTTCATTGGGGGAAAAAAACTTGAGAATCTTGAATTATGAAGTCACGTATGATTAATAGCCATTA
Organism: Hippocampus comes; assembly: GCF_001891065.2. Taxonomy (NCBI): domain Eukaryota; kingdom Metazoa; phylum Chordata; class Actinopteri; order Syngnathiformes; family Syngnathidae; genus Hippocampus; species Hippocampus comes. The sequence goes on from NW_017805009.1 coordinate 2,149,439, forward strand.
CCATCACACCCATAGTTGGATTTATTAATGCCGCAAAATATAAAATCATTTTAGGGAATAAATTTGCCTTGGGTGCTTTCTACAAGCATTGCCATCTAGTGGCTACTTTCGCGGTTGATTTATATAACAAAAACAAAATCCATGTCATGCTTTTATTACTCAAGTTTTTATTTGCCAGCATGATGGACCAGTGGTTCGCATGACTGCTTGACAGTTCGGAGGTTTGAGGTTAAAATTTCTGCTCCGCCCTTCCTGTGTGGAGTTTGCATGTTCTCCCTCTGCTTGCATAAGTTTTACAATACAATACAATACATCCTGATTTATATAGCGCTTTCACAACAGCTGCGGCTGTAACAAAGCGCTTAACAAAACAGTTAACATAAAGTAAAATAATAAACACAACACATAACATAAAACACGGACAGTCATTCTCTCGGTACTCCGGGTTGGTCCCGTCTTACAAAAAGACGCATCGGGTAATTGGAGATTTTAAATTGTTCATTGGTGTGAATGGCCCCACTTGTGGTTGTTTGTCTATATGTGCCCTGTGATTGCCTGGTGACCAGTCGAGTATGTACCACTTCAGCAGAGGTGTCAAATCAATGTCCAGAGAGTAAAAACACAACAAGCTCCTGGGGAGTAGCAGAAGAATCCGTGGCTAAAGCCAAACTGTGGCAGGGTTTTTACTTTCTGGACCTGGATATTTATAATTTTCCATGAAACTGTTCATAAATATAAATGGATAAAACCTATGTCCAATTGGCCCCTCATAGACATGTCGAAAGGCTGTTTGCGACTAAAAACGCAAAACTCTCCAATGAAGCACTTATTGAGACCAGGAGTGACACATTTCTGACACAACGGAAGGGCGAGTGCACTCGTAACTATTACATCAAGCTGACTCACAGATGCTCCGCTGAACATGTACATAAGTGAAATAATTACACCAAAACCTTGTGTCACAGAGTCTAAAATGAACCGTAGGCGTAATGCAGTTTGACAGGCTATTATGTAATACAGTACAACTACATAAGTCGACAGGCGCCCTCTGTTGGTCCAGCCGAGCTCTATCTTAGAGCTTCTGCTAAAAGACGCCAACCTTTCATGGACAATTTCAAAGGACTGTGGCGAAGTGTCTCTCACTCTACCTGTGTGTTGTAAGAAGGACAAAGCTGCTGCTGCCGCAGGGTGGCAAGCCATTCTCCTCTGTGGTTGCTGATCATGGAAGCCCGACGTTTGAGGTCTGGGTAACTTGCTCAGGGGCTCAAACATCACTTTGGCTTGGCCGTCCTGGTTGGACAATGGGTGGCAGGTGGCGTGGCCGAGCAGAACCGGCGTTGGCAGAGAGGCAGGGAAGAAGAGATCTCTGTGCTCCTTGTATTTAGGCGTGGTAGGCGCGTCGCATATGGGCTGCGGGAGACACAGAAAGGGGGAGTTGTTATGAGCAGCTCTCACTGACTGGGGGTGCACCAGCCGAACGCAGCTCAGGTAGGTTAAGATAGCATCCTCTGATCTTGAGTGACAACCTGATCAAAAACTCTCGGTTGTGAAGGAAGCCAAACGAGCCAAAGTTCTGAGTCCACAAATCTTATCACTTCCCTAAATTGCGGTCTCTGAATCCCTCTCTGCTGCATTCCTGAATGTCTTTTAGAGGACCACTTACAAAACACAAGAGTTGCACAAACAACCTGTGACAACAGTGGGCTGGCTCCCACAGCTGCTGCCATGGCAACAGTGGAGCACAGTTAGCAGAAATGAATACTTTCTCTCATCCTCCTTTTTAAATGGATGAAAATTGAATAAGAGAATGGAAGGACCTCGATGGCCAGGTTCTTCATGGCTGTCTCATGTTGTTCAAATTCTGGGATACAATGTTGAAAACCCTGCCCCCGCCGACAACATGCGTTTTTACAAATGAATCATAAAAGCACAAAATGTTCAGCAATGGTGAAACTCTTGTGCAAAAGCCTTTTCGAATCTCAGCTGGCATGTAAAGTAGGAGCTTGCCAAGGGGATCATATTGCAGAGAGCAGGGAAATTGAATAAAGAAGAAAGAGCAACCTTCCCAATCCATGGACAACACTTACACAGTTGTGCCAGCTTTGATGATTCACTCAGTAATGAAACATCAGCACAACAGACACCATTGGGATAGCTCATCTTATGAAAATCCCAATTCCAAAGCAGTTGGAACATTGTGTAAAACAAAAATAACAGAACACAATAATGTGCAAATGCTTTTCAACAAACCATATATTCAAATGCTTACACTATAAAGGCAAGATATTTCATGTTTAAACTGATCAACTTCATTGCTTTTGTTTTGTGGAAGTATTCACTCATTTTGAATTTGAATGCTTGCAACTCAATGTGTACGTGTGCATGTGTGTGTGTAACCTGCAGATCTTGTGAAGGCACCATGAAAGCTTCTACAATTAGTGTCCACGGTTGCCAAACGCTTGTTGAGTGTTGTTAAAGGTTTATCTGTTTTAACAATAAATATCTTGTCTGTGTACTGAATTCAATTTAGGTTTAGGATTCACAAATTATTGTATTCTGTTTTTTTTCTTTTGTTTTATGTTTTACACAACATCCCAATTTCTATGGAAATGGGGTTTGTGTTAGCAAATCTCAGCCTTCGAAACCTGCGGCACACCACATGGAACCAGTCTGAGTGTGACAGAAGCCAGATTCTTAGAAATGTGTTTGAGGGAATAAGCAATCAATTGTTGATTAAGTCAGATTTGATTGAATTAAAGCGGAAGAGATTTTGCTCGTTGGTGGGGTAGCAGTTTCACTTAAATTGGTTGCATTGTAGTTCAATTTTTGCCCCGTGATTGGTTGGCAACCAGTCAATGTTGCACTACGCACACCTCTCACCCGAAATCAGCTAATCAAGGCTTCAGCCCACGCTTGACCCGAATAAAGGGGTCATTTCGAAAATGAGGAGATGAATGGGTGGTTTAACTTTTAAATGTGAAGGTGTTTGTTTGCTTCAACCGTTTGTTAAACTGTGAAAGGAATTGCTGAAAAATGTTTTTTTCCACGACTATTCATTTTATAAGTTAAAGATTTAAAAAAGTAACCCAATACCTCACCAGTTTTCCCAATCATTGGTACAGTGGCGTTTAAGAACTGAACAAGGTGCGAGACTGGCCTAAATCAGATTAGCGCAGATGTGGATGTAGTTCCGATGGAGGAAATTTAAAATAATATAAATAAATGCAACCACCCAGCCAACGTTCATTCTCAGTGCTACACAGGCACCTTGGCACTCTGTACTTGTGTGGGCTTGAAAGAATGTGTGGACGTGGAAGCAGGCAGAGAATTTTCACGTTGGGGCCTGGAGCACAGAGGTGTCTCCTCACATTTGCTACTCTGCGATGTGAGCAGGCGGCGCAATGATTCCACATAGCCAGCTGTTAGATTAGGCTGCAGAAGTAGGAGGCCGCCAGATGCACCCTCTACTCTTTTATTAGGATGTGATGAAGTCGAGTCACGGGCAATGGGGAGAACAGATAGGGTACTGAATATAATATGGTGGTGATTTTTGTTTTGTTTTGTTTTGTTTTGTTTTAATTAGCATGGTCTTGCGCAAATCAATTAGGAACATTCAGTTTGTATCACAGTTTTTACGAGAAGACATTCATATGTGCCAGTGTTTCATTTCCATCTTTGACCAGATTGGTTGCATAGTGACGGCGCTTCTGAACAGGCGAGTGACAGGCAAACTACAGCTGTGCTGAGATCAATGACATAATGGGAACTAGCGGAAAAGGCACAAGTGCCAATAGGGAGGTTCACTGGGTTATATTTAGCGCCGGCATCGACTTGAATAAGTCTGGGAATCACCAAATTATTTATCAATTTGGCACAATTTACCTCCTGATGAACAAGATGAAATGCACGCTGAATACCGGCAAATATTTTACGTCAATACACTAAACCTGAAAATGGGAGAAAATTCATCTGTTCAGCACTATTCACGAGTCTGGGAGAACTTTTGACAAGATTTTGGAGTGTGTCTGTGGAGAGTTTTCAATGATTAATGATAGTCAATGTGTTGGACTCCGGCGCCTCACGCACGATTCTCTATTCTCGCTGCTTGGTGCAGTTCTGCCACATCACACTGACACAAACATGCCTTGATTGTCCTCGCGAAGGTTTGACATTTTCTGATTGGCTTCAAGGAATTATTGTTAAAACCCTTTTCAAAATACAAGATTAGGGAAACCATTTTTTTGGAGAGGGAGGAGAAAGAGCACCAATGAAAACATGAGTGATATTTTACACTTTTAAGTAGTATCAATGGCACTAAGCTCTTAAGCGCCGCACTGCCATCTGTTGTCGTTTGTGGTACATTTGTTGTTCAATCAAATCTACAATACTGTTGCTGTAACTCTTCAAAAAGTTCAACGTCACTTGTCATCGCAGGGTATGATAACTTTTTGGTGTGAATTCCAGTCAGACTGAAAAGAGTGTGACTGTGTGGCTCCGAATGAATGTTCACGCTGCGGGAGTGCGAATACGTGGTGAGTAACAAAGATGAGCTGGATGTACCTGTCGCTGGGCAGAAGTAGCCAACTGTATCTGGCAGAACTTCACAGCCTGGTCCAGAGCCACATCCTCATCAACCTGAAGCAAGAAGAGGAACAATAATCATATTAGAACAGTGTGCGAATCACAGAGGCTTACGCTTCATAAATCTCTTTTGATGTGCTCTTTTGTGCATGTGTCAAATGAACAAAATACAAAACTATGATGGATTTCCAGCTCTGTATCAGAATCACAATAGTGGATCGATCAGCGAACCAGCGGAGTTAAGCACTGTTTGCAGCGGTTGCTATGCTGAGCATGTGAGCGTAGTCGAGCTCGGCTATCGCCAAACATGGTGCAATTAGTGGTAATAGTCATCAAACTGCTATATTGTTCCTTGCAGCAGGCTGCTGGATGGAGCAGATGAGCTATTCCCCCAAACGGTGGGATTCTGTAGGCTAGTTTGGAGTTGTTTGATATTGCCAATACTTTCACTGAGGATATAGCTTTCCTTTCAATGGTTTGAAAAGTTGTTTAAAAATACTAGTGCCAACATTTTTACAATAGTAGTTTGTATCTTACATCTAAAAGAACAAATAGCTTAAAATAAATCAAGATAAGTCCATTAAATAGAGCCATGCAAGGAAGAAAGTCTGTTTGTAGGTGTAGTGATGATGGAGCACTATAGAACTATACGGTAGAATAAAATCAAAAGTGGCTGTTGTCAATAGTGGACTCATGTGGAACTACTGTATTGTGCTGCGTGCTGTGCCCACTTGCGTTTGTGAGACAGAGAAAATCTTACTGAAGTTCGTTCTCATCATCCTCTCTCTCCCTCTCTCTCCCTTCTGGCTACTGCCTTCCCACTCCAGTGCTGTGACAATAATTTCTGTGGGGCCGACATTGATCTGCAGCTCAATAGGCTTGTTCGGGCTTGTTTTGCAGCCACAGGATTGTACAGTCAGACAAGTGTAACATTCAAACACGATACAGTTCATCCTCGCTGGATGGGTCCAGTTGTGATTCGGCAGAATTGATATTTTGTTGTTCTATATTAAACACTTTCTCTCCATGACTTCCATCCATCAATGATGTATGCTGCTTGCCCTCCAGAGTCACAGAACCAACAATACTGTAGATATAAATTAGTCCTCTCCCAAAGTCAGAAGCCCGTTGACCGGCAGGAACAACAACAAATGCAAAAGAATTACATTGGGTAAGAGAGAACAACCAATCAGCATGTTTCATCCAAATCTGTTTTATAGCTCAAAAACGTAAGTTGGAAAGTGTTTTATAGCGGTTGTCTACAAGAAGCAGTGTTTGTGAGGGGTAATTTCATCTAAAAGGAGGCCATAAAAGCTTACATGACTATGCAGAATCAAAAGAATTATAGTAGATGGCAACACAGTATGAATGTGTGCACAATTGGTACATGTTGTGTGGCACATGCAAAGGACATTTACCTGTTTTATGAGCATGTACGTCTCTGACATGATCTTTTCAATGCGACCTAGGTCGTAGGTCATAACTTTCTGGCCTTGTTGCCAAACTCTGTAGGCGTCAAGTAGGAGGGTTTTCCCAGACTCTACATCCTCTAAAAGTTTCCTTTTTCTGCTGGGTCTTCGAAGTAAAACTTGATCAGGGCTGCTAGCTGTCAAAGTGGCCTTGCTTGCCGAAGACTGAAGCTGTTGCTGCCTGGAACTAATACTTAGCTCTTCAAGAGACAGCTCCGATGTCCGGCTGCTGTCAGACACTTTTTGCTGGGGCTCTATTGTGCCCAGAGAGACCGGTGTCTCTGTTTCCCTGTCTTGAGTATCTGTGGTTGTTGATGGTCTCCTCCAATGGCCAGATTCCAAATCCATTGGCTCCTCTGACCCTGTTCTGTGCCCTTCACTCGCAGCAGATTCCACCTTTCCAGGTTGATTCTCAACTTTGCCACCTTTATCTGCAGATGGTGCGAGTGGAGGACGTTGTGGTAGGGAGCCTTCCTTGCGTCCAGTGTCAGTGGTACAGGTCCCTTCTGTGAGCGCCGCCTTTTTGGGCAGCGCATGTTTGCTGTCCTCTGAACTTGGCCTGCTGGATGCGGCCGTCGTGGTCATCTCCCCCATGGAGGTGGTCGCTGCTTTGGGAAGCTGCACCTGAAAAACAACCATAACAATCAGCAAAAGGAGGGTGTGGTTTTAAGGAAATCCAGTAAGTAGCCTGATGTGTGCTTTCTTACCGCACTGAGACTCTTCAGATTGTCCTCCAGGACTTTTACATTGAGGAAAAATGCTCTCTTGGCCAAAACCTGGCGATCAACATCGCGTAAATATTTTCTTGATGGATTTAAGGAGGAGAGAAGTGCGTGAGAAGGAGCGATGACAGAAAAAAAATGCATATGCATAAGTCAAAAGCAAACACGATAGTGCTACACAGGAAATTGGCCCTTACTTTCCCTGGTCAGGGGTTCTCTGCAGCATGAAAGACACTTTCAGCAAGGTGTCGTGATCCTTGAGTTGTGATAGCACCTCCAGCAAGAGAACAATGGATCGGTTCATATGAGATGCAAAGCTTCCTGGGCGATCAATTTCATCTACTGGAATACGCCAGATGCCCTGGGGGTGGAAAGGAAATTGAAACAAGGAGCAGAAAGCGCAGTCATTTGTGACTGCTTTACAAAAAAACCAAACATTTTATATGACAAACTACAGCTTTATTTGAAAACACAGTGGACATAAACAAAGAGAAATGGTGTTTCGAGGGAGCTTCCTTGGGTGCAACTAGTGGCTTTACAACTCTAAAAAAACAAATAGACTTTGCGTGTCGGAAAACAATTAGCAATGAGGATATTTGAAAGGAAAGACGCAACGGAGCAGAAAGTAACAGAATTAGGTGTGAGGGGGAAAACATGGCATTCGAAAAAGCACTAATGAGGGATGGAAAGGCTGCAGCGGAGATCTTGCAGACTGCCTGGACATGTAAGAGGCAGGAGGGAGGCACAGAGAGTGTTTTCTCTGGGCACACATGATAGGAAGCCTCATTAGTTCTCAGTTGTGGCCAAGCAGTGCAACACAGCCACAGAATGGCGGCCAACAAACATAGGCCATTCTCTGCAGAAGCCGTGATGTGTCCGCCGATGGCCAAATGCACCTTTTCAGTAAGCATGTGCCTGCTTGGCAGGCAAAAAATGGGCCTACTTCTATCTAGCCTACAATTTTTTTCATCAATACAAGTGCAGATGGCGGCCTAGGTTACATTCAGGATGCATGCTGCGCAGAGTGCATATTCTGGCGGCCGAAAATGTGTGTGAGACAAAACAAAGATGATCAGGATGGAACACAACAAATGAGATGGCTCTATCAGCTCATGGAGCACTTTTGGGAGCCTGGTGGTCCTCTGAACAGACAGCTCCAGATGGTCAGATGGCATATTCCAAGGCTCTGGAAGGAAACTAAGCGGGAAAGCACGACGCGGGAAACAAAACAAACGATAATACATATCTACAGACAAAGTTCCCAACTACTGACAAAGTAACAAAGCCACCACCAAAAATGCACAACATATGATTGTATTTTGAACCATTATATGTAGCAGCTGCCCAGTAGGTGTGAATTTTATACCAAATTTTTTCTTCACATATTCTTTGGTGCATAACCTCATCATAAAATTGAATCTGCAGTGCCAACAACGTTTCCCAAGGCTAAACTCACTCAATGCAGCCTTACATAAGGAAGCAAGATGGGCATAGTAAAGTTTTCCCTGCTCAGATTCCAAGGACGCAGGTTAAGTATGCTAAAGATATTTTGAACAGCCTCTAATGGACGAGGATTGTTCATAGAACCATCAAACCATCATCAATGTAAATCTGTTTTGGGGAAAGCAAAGCCATGGCTTTACGCAGATTATTCTGGAGCACAACAGCTAAAGCAGATTTGTAAAACTGAAATGGTTTTAAGCATCTTTTTCAGGAGAAAATATAACCAGTGCCAGTGGAGGCGCACCTCTGTTGTGGTGAATATATCACACAACAACGAAACAGGCAGAGACTTAAGAAAACAAGCACTATGTAGAAATTAAGAAAAGTATACATTAAGAGCAACAGTATTGGTAGCGTGACAAAAGTGAGAAGTACAGTACGCTGCGCTCAAGCTTTGTGAATGTGTGAGTCAAAGGTAGAAGTTATGCTTTCACAACGAAACTTTGAACGCCTTGTCACGTCTTCCTGGATACATGTCTCAACACGTACAACACTGACTCAAAGCGGTACAACGAGAAAAAAGTTGGGTCACGTAACTAGTAGCAACCAGTGACAATTGCTGCAGTTTAGCAATCATGACATCAGCATTCTGACAGCCAGTTATGTCTAACTTGAGGAAGGAACTATGTCTTTAAATCAAGCTGGCTGTGACCTGCCATTGTTACAAACAAGTGGCAGGTGCGTGGTACCATTTGTCATCTTGAGCCTCACCAGAAAGAATTACGATCTGCATTTGCTTACACTAATCACAACTCAAAAGTCTCCCAAAATAACCACAACCAAGACTCGGCGTTTCCAAAAGTCTGACAGAAAGCAACTCACCATCACCAAAGAAGGCTATTCCTCATTTCCTATGCTGGTATTTTTTGGAAGGATTGCTGCAGGCGGTAGCAGCGACAGCATCCCTGGCAACGCCTCCAGTCTAATAGAATCTCATGTTCAGAGAGCAAGGGGTGGGCTGCGTTTGGGTGCGAGGGCAGCGGGAGCTGCAGTGGAGAAAACGCGGGAAGCTCAGCTGCACACGGCAGAACCGACAGCAGAAGAAAGGTAGAACGGTAGATGCCTTGGCAAGAGGAGAGTCAGCACTGAAGTCAGGGTCCAAGAGCTCAGGAGACCGCTGACAGAGCAGGAGACTCGCTCCTCTCCTGCCAGCCATCTCAAAACAAAAACACCCACGCACTCCATCTCCACTCTCCCCTGACCCCAGCCTGCCGGAGATCCCCCCGCCCTCCCTCCTTCTCCTGTGCTTTCTCTTGCACTGTACACAGTGCACAGCCAGCCCTTGTAGGCCTGCACCAGCCAATCACATGCGAGCAGCGCAAAGTCCCACCTATTAATGCACACCCACACAAACAGAGGAGTGAGAGAGTAATGAGGAAGCCGAACAAGAGCAACACAGAGAGGAGATAAGTGGAGTGAATAACAGCCAGGGGGAGGGGTAGAGCATGATCATGCTGAAGTCAGAGCAACAGGAAAAGAACATGAGAACATAAACTGGCTGAAAAAGGAATTGAGTGCTACAAAAGCAATGCACAAGTGCACACGGCAACGCTTGGCACACCATGAAAGGCAAAGAACAGGTATGTATAAACACATTCCTTATTAACCAAGTGAAACAAAACACGCGGAACCGCCTTGCCTGACGAGGCAGGAATTCACGGCATACATAATATTTCCTCAGCCAACAGCCCTCACCTGCTTCCTTTCAACACTGGCTGTCTCTCTCCAGATGGCCACCGTAAACATACTAAACATGCATAACCTTGTTTATCCTGTTTCCTGTGTGAGCAGAGAGGGAAAAAGTGCCGGAAAAGGTCAAGTTGAACTGAAGAAAGCTAAGCGAGGCAGCAGAATCCCTACTGACAGAGAGGGCAAATCCGCTAGCATGCAAATCAAAACCTTAGAAAAATGTTTTCACTGCTCAATACCGCTCTCTTACGAACCCCCCCCCCCCCCAAAAAAAAACACGGTTCTCGTGAGTGGAGCTCCACCTACAAACACCACACTGCACAACTGAACACACAAATGTTTTGAGTCATACGTCAAACTGAGGGAAGTAATTCAAGAGTATGGACCATTTTTACAGTAAGGTTCTCCTCTTAGCGTGTCCCGGAAAAGTGGTTAGGACTGCACGACTGTCCGTGTTTTATGTTATGTGTTGTGTTTATTATTTTACTTTATGTTAACTGTTTTGTTAAGCGCTTTGTTACAGCTGCCGCTGTTGTGAAAGCGCTATATAAATCAGCATGTATTGTATTAGGAAAGTTTAAGTGAAGCGGTCATCGTCCAAAACCTGTTCTAAAGAGATGCTATCAGATTGACAGTTGTGTTTGAAACGGGGGCGGAAAGGCACACAATTTAGTTAGTGTTGCAGAAAATGCAAATGCTATTTTCCCCAAGTAAAAGGAGCTGTTTGCAAATGTTCGATACAGATTAAACACAAAGATAATCACTACTCACGTCTTTACATAGAGTCTTGTATTCCAATTAGAGTGAAACCATACTACAAAAATGAAATGAAATGAAATTTCAAAGGTGTGAAATAGAACGCATTCCTGTTGCCAAGTTCCTGCGGAGTATGAAAAGTATAATTTAATCAGTAATTTCATGAAGAATAATCAAAAGTTGTAGAAGGAAAATAGTGCTTCAATTCACATTTAGGTTTTAACTGTAATTTCTCTGTTTGAACACTAGGTGGCACCTCATTTCATGGTGCTCTGCCTACACCGTAAATACGTGAGTAAATGATTACTGCAGCGATCAAACTTGAATGTCAACAAGTCCAGACATCAACCACCGTCCATTCTGGCACTCTTTGCAACCATCAAATGTTTGAGATGCGCGCAAAGAAGTGAGATGGTAATGATGCTTGCCCTCTGCCAGCGATGACGCTCGTTCCCATTGAAGGCAGTGCGCCAAAGCATGTGCATCAAAAATAAGCCATAGTTTGCTCAGTTTGCAAATGCTTTCCGCGGCAGATATGTTTTTATTTTTTTTGTCAACGTCAAAACTTGTCCTATCAATACATAGCATAAATCCTTGACTTTTTTTCTTTTGGTTTTGTGACGCCGAGAAACAGAATGCAGGCGCGCGAAATGATCGAGCCACTCAGTTCCCAGAGCGCATTGCGTGACGCAATACCTTTAATTATAAGGACATTAACCCTTGTCTTAAATGTGTGCTCCTGTTACGAGTAGCTGAATTTGTCACATTTAAACGGTAACATTTCTCTTTTTTTTTGGTTTGCAACATTAAGTTACGTGTGAAATTGTGACATCAATTTCAACTCCTCAAAATCATTGGCGACGTGCAATAAATTATTGGTAAAAGTAATGGAAAAGTAGTTAGTAACTTGGCTACGCTTAAATTGATAGTAAGATAGATATTTCTATTCAATAAACACTTGAAGGAAAAATGTTACTTGGATACCAGAACGATTGCATACTTCGGGGCTCATGCACTTTTTGATGAATAATAGCGATAACTATCGACCGCCGATCCATTGGAACATCCTTGGTGGAGATGGGTAAAATCTGTAACACTGAATCAAATGTAAGCAGACAGGGACGATGGCTCAATATAACCACACAGTGAGGACCACAAAAATTTCAACGATGCTGTTAGAATGACTTACAAAAACACACTAAGGGTATGACAGAGCCAGTTAAGAGAAGTTAGAGGGCCCACCAACCAGCAATGCACTGTATTTCAAATCCATCTCTCTGTCAAATTTTGATCAATTTTGTAGAAGCAGAGCAACAAACTCTTTGGTGAACATGGTGGGAATTTTTTACAATTACAACCACACCTATGTATATTTCGCCACCAATATACTTTCTAAACGGAACTAGTGCAATACAGTCATAGCAAATGGGAAAAGTAGGGCATCCAGACCTAAATTGGGAACTCAACAGACATGTCACCTCACCTTGACGACGTTTCGCGTTGTGCACCATGCTGGGTTTGTAAATTTGTGGCAGTTGTGCATTAGCATAACATTTCTGTCACCAGAGAGATGACTATCAAAATGTTGTATTCTTAAAACACAGACATGTGAGGACTCGTCCGCATGTCAGTAAACCATCAGGCCATGCTGACTTAAGTATCGATGTAAGAGAAGCTTGCCGCTCCACAATGTTGACGACTCCCATATCAACAAAGCAAAAAGTCAGTGCTGGGGAAGGGCTAGTAATCTTAACACGTGCCAAGATAAAGGTGAGGTTCCTCATACCAGCTCAATTTAGTGACTCAGGAAAAAAATCTTTGCAATGATTTAATAAAGGTTGTCGCATGATCATGCTTGCTTTGAAATCCACCCTAAAGCTTTGACAGCTGGCAGACCAGGATGACAGGTTTCATTCCAAAAGGGGCTCTGTGAGAACCCAATAGGAGCTAGCTCACTGCGGAGCACCTGTTCAGCCGTGGCCCACATCGCCTCTGCAATCTGTTACCAGAAAAGGTTTGAGATCTACAGCGCATACTGCAATAACCTGCTGGAAAAGGCAGAAACAACTGATTGGTATGAGACACAGACTTAGGAGCTTGTATTCTTGGTTCTATGAGGAATTAAATAAGCAGGAACAAATCAAAACCTAAGTTGCTTCTGCATTTCTTTTAATTCGGTGGAAGAGCTATAAGAACAGATACTAGATGCAAACTCGATGGGAAGCCAACACATGCCTTGTGAACACAGATCATTCACCTACTGAGAAATGCCATTTATAGAGCTGCTTATGATCCGTTTTCAAGCCAGATTTCCAAGCAGCCAACTGAATTGTGAGCCACGGGTTTAAAAAAAAGGGTAACCCTTATGATATGCCAATACTGTACTCTAATCACAGCAAACACGTGAGCACATCATTAGCGACAAATCATGAGGGCACACATCAGTGCTTCACAAGCTTGTCCCTTGAGATTGTGACTGAGCAGCGAACATGAAGGGTACATTACACTCATCTGAGGCTGCATTGGACACACCTGCACAGAATGAGATCCAATACAAGAGAGAGCTGAGAAGAAAATCTAACATGACATCAAGATAACTACAATGGTGTTCAGTCCGCCTGCCTTGTTTGATTGAAAAAAAAAATCTGTTGGGCAAATCATCACAACGCCATCTGCTCGATCTGGTGTGACACCGCTTGGCTGCAATCCAAGTGAAGTGTAATGGTGAAATGTCAAAATCAATCTCTTGAGTTGAACCTCTTCCAGAACATCCTTTCATAAGGTTTCAAAGAAACCAGTTGTGTAGTTTTTTTGTGTGACACTTGCTCATCAACATACAAAACTACATAACCAACAAAGAGCAATCCAAAGACAACCTCCAGAGGATAGAAGTCTACAGAGCCCTGTGAAAATGCCAGGATTTTGTGATGTGAAAAAATGTGACCAAGCTCAAATAAAAAGTTCAAGCTATAAGAACAGATACTAGATGCAAACTCGATGGGAAGCCAACACATGTCTTGTGAACACAGATCATTCACCTACTGAGAAATGCCATTTATAGAGCTGCTTATGATCCGTTTTCAAGCCAGATTTCCAAGCAGCCAACTGAATTGTGAGCCACGGGTTTAAAAAAAAGGGTAACCCTTATGATATGCCAATACTGTACTCTAATCACAGCAAACACGTGAGCACATCATTAGCGACAAATCATGAGGGCACACATCAGTGCTTCACAAGCTTGTCCCTTGAGATTGTGACTGAGCAGCGAACATGAAGGGTACATTACACTCATCTGAGGCTGCATTGGACACACCTGCACAGAATGAGATCCAATACAAGAGAGAGCTGAGAAGAAAATCTAACATGACATCAAGATAACTACAATGGTGTTCAGTCCGCCTGCCTTGTTTGATTGAAAAAAAAAAATCTGTTGGGCAAATCATCACAACGCCATCTGCTCGATCTGGTGTGACACCGCTTGGCTGCAATCCAAGTGAAGTGTAATGGTGAAATGTCAAAATCAATCTCTTGAGTTGAACCTCTTCCAGAACATCCTTTCATAAGGTTTCAAAGAAACCAGTTGTGTAGTTTTTTTGTGTGACACTTGCTCATCAACATACAAAACTACATAACCAACAAAGAGCAATCCAAAGACAACCTCCAGAGGATAGAAGTCTACAGAGCCCTGTGAAAATGCCAGGATTTTGTGATGTGAAAAAATGTGACCAAGCTCAAATAAAAAGTTCAAAATGTTTCCACGTGTAATGTGTCCTAAAACCTATGAAATATTTTTTGAGAGGGGAAATAAAAATAAAGAACTGGGATAATGTGGATGCACCATCTTAAAACTGGAGATGTGGCTCTGTTCAGAATTAAACAATCAGATTCAAACTCGTGTTAAATGGCAGTCAGGACACAATTTAAAGGTCAAGAGTCAAGTGAACTTGGCCAACCATCTTTTGCGTAATACTTAAGAGTTACAACTATTTCAAGCATAGTTTTGAAAAATTGTTTTGTTCAGCAATCTCCAACGAATGACATTATTTACAGAATGCCGAGTGCCAGGCAGCCGTTGTACTGCATTGTTAATTGTCCCCTTAACTGCTCTTTGACATTGTTAGTTATTCGGCGAAACTCCTCGGCGCTGTGTGGTGATGCACTGTTCACATTCAGGCAAACAGTTGTTTGAGTGGCCAAAAGAAAAGAATAGGGCACGTATATGCACCAGAAATTTGGAATGATACAGTTTCATCCTGTAAAGGGAATGAATTTCATGCCAGTGTCGATGAGTATTCGTGTTACATTTAAAATTGTGTCTGTAGCTTGCATGAGATTGATAGGCGTTAATAATATTTGTCCACTTTCATGTACCAAAATAATGTAAGCAAAATAGAAAAAGCATGTCTTATGAAGATTCAGTGCAGTTAAATCACTCTCACTGTATCCGTTCAAAAGTGTTTATGACCCACATATTATATTAAGCCTGCCATTTGAATATATAGATGAATGTTTAATGATTCAGTGATAACTGGTATCTACAAAAAGCTGATAAGAAATGTGCGGTGATAAAGTGACACAGGAAAAACAACATAAAAGGAACTGTGGACTGAACTTACATTGAACAGGTTTGTCTTGTTTCTTTCACAGAAGAGTCCTTGTGCAGGCATGTGCTTCTGTTGTTGCCATGGGACACTGCTTCCTAGCAACACATCTCGGGCCCACTGTAGGTTCTGTGGTAATAAATAAATTAATAAAAAAACACGTCTACATTTTAATAAACGCAACATTAAACTATCATCATGTAGATGGCCTTCTATCATCACAGTATGTTTGCTTGCATGTTGTGTAAACATTTGCTAAAGTCTAAACGGTGCTCATTGACAATCAGGAAAACCCTAATATGCAAAGAGCTAGGAAAAGGTAAGCTAAAATGTATATTTAAAAACATAGTAACAACAAGTACAATAAATAGTAAATAACGAACAATGTGAATTAGTGGAGATATAGCCTCCATTACAATGGATCAGAAAACTGACAGAAGGATGCCCCCACAGTATAGCTGAGCGCAGCATCTCTGTGCCAAACTGGCTGAAAAAGCATGGCTCTCAACCCACACATACCTCAACCCACAGAGTATTGGAACTCACATAGCCTTCGTCAGAAACTAATGTGCAGTGAAAGAAATCGAATGCAAACAAGAGAAGTTGAGGGGAAAATGAGGCAGCCATTGTAGCTGATATTACAAATTCTGATTATACCTGTAGTCTGTAGATAGTGTAGTCATTAGTTTAATTACATACTGTGCTGGTATTACACAAATGGGTGGCATGTTATTCTTTAACAAGAAATGACAGAGGTGTACTGACCTGGTGGGTTTTGCTGTTGGTGTAAAAGAAAGCCAGGCGGTAGAGACTCTTATAATGTTGAGGAAACCGCCCAAGGCAGAGGAAAAGAGAGCGGACGCACATTTCCACCAGCATTTTTTTCTGGTCCGCATGTTCTGCAGGCAGGGCCTTGGGTACCTCAATCACCTCGGCGGGTGGCTCTGGCTTCTTTTTGCCTTCGCTGGCTGGGGTTTGAGAAGCAGGCTGTTGAGAGGTAGCTGCTTTCGGAGGAGTGGCTGGTACAAGCACAGGCGGGAGGCAGACATTTGCAGAGATTTGGGGAATCGAAGCCTCAGGGAGGGTCACCACCACCATTTCCACGATTTCCTCAACCAGGTTTTCCTCTGTCTGGTGGACAGTCTGATCGCCATGTGACTCTAGAGGAGGAAGCAGCAGATGTAACACTGAAGACTGGTGAAATGGAAGGAATACTACAAACCCAATTCAAAGTTGGTACGTTGTGTTAAACAAATGAAAACAGAATACAGTGACTTGAAACTCATGTTCTGCCTATATTTAATTGAATATACCACAAAGACAAGATATTTAATGTTCAAACTGAAAAACCTTTATGGCTGCAACACATTCAAAAAAAGCTGGGAGATGTGGCAAAAAAGACAAACACCTGTTTGGAACACCCCACAAGTGAATAGGCTAACTGGGAACAGATGACTGCCATAATTTGAAAATTGTGTTTGTATTGATACATCCATCCATCCATTTTCTGATCCGCTCATCCTCACAAGGGTCACGGGGATCCTGGAGCCTATCCCGGTCGTCTTGCGGCAGTAGGCAGGGGACACCCTGAACCGGTTGCCAAACAGTCGCAGGGCACACAGAGACAAACACCTGTTTGGAACACCCCACAAGTGAATAGGCTAACTGGGAACAGATGACTGCCATAATTTGAAAATTGTGTTTGTATTGATACATCCATCCATCCATTTTCTGATCCGCTCATCCTCACAAGGGTCACGGGGATCCTGGAGCCTATCCCGGTCGTCTTGCGGCAGTAGGCAGGGGACACCCTGAACCGGTTGCCAAACAGTCGCAGGGCACACAGAGACAAACACCTGTTTGGAACACCCCACAAGTGAATAGGCTAACTGGGAACAGATGACTGCCATAATTTGAAAATTGTGTTTGTATTGATACATCCATCCATCCATTTTCTGATCCGCTCATCCTCACAAGGGTCACGGGGATCCTGGAGCCTATCCCGGTCGTCTTGCGGCAGTAGGCAGGGTACACCCTGAACTGGTTGCCAAACAATCGCAGGGCACACATGGACAAACAAACATCCGCACTCACAATCACACCTACGGACAATTTCGAGTGCCCAATCAACCTGCCATGCATGTTTTTGGAATGTCGGAGGAAACCGGAGTCAACCCACGCAGACCTAAGAGAACATGCAAACTCCACACAGGGGAGGGGCCGGAATCGAACCCTGCACTTCTGCATTGCATTGCTGACATGCTAACCAGTTGACCACCGTGCTGCCCTGTTTGTATTTATGAAACTTTTTTAAAAATGCATGAACGCAATGTGTACATACAATACAGGTACATGCATAGTGAGATCGTACTGTAAATTTGCGGACATCTCTTTCAGGCAAAGAATAGTATAGTCTGATGTCAGTATGTGAGTCCTGGTATACCCGTATCCTCGGATGCAGGCTGTCCTTCCTTCACAGGCGTTGTGCTCTCTGATGATGACGTACTGACTTTCCCACAGGCAGGTTTGTGACTACTGTCTTGTGAGCTGGTTGGATCTGTGAAAGCATCCTGGGTGGAGTTGGAGTCAGAAAGCATTACCACCTCGCTGTCCTGACTGCGCTCTGCCAAAACAAGAAACAACACAAAAAGTCATTTCACCAGTTGAATGGCTATAGATCTATTGAAAATCATGAAAAAGCATTTCAAGTTCATTTTGCCTAAAAAATGTCTATATGTGGGTCTTTAGTTCCAGTGTACTTATACTGTACATTGTTTTAAGATATTGATGACCTTTAAGTCCTAAGTGAGTCACACAGACTTTAAGTAAGAACAATACAAGGAGGTTGTAACACAAAGGGGGTGTGGGGGGAGGCGGGTGTAAGTAGGATGGGCAGGATTGGACAGTTTGGAAAGCCGACCAAAACTATGTCAGTTCCGCTAAATTGTTACTAGAGATATGGAGGATCATTGGCAGAGAACTGTATATAACCAAATGAGGAGTGGAGGAAAGCACACAGGAATTTTCACAGTCACGAGTGAACAGCAAACATCTTATGGCACTGGAGATGAGTAATTAAAGTTAAAACTGTGAAAATGTGTGCCTCTGTTAAGAATGCACTTCATTACAGAGCTGTTTTCTGACTGAAGGCAAAGCCTCTGAGAGAGTTTGGTGGGTTTGGAGAGCAGTACCATTCAGGGAAGCCAGCCACATTGAAGACCTGGGCAAGCAGTAATCATGGTCAAACTCTGGTGAGGCTGTTGAAGATATGGGGAGCTGGTTTTACAACAGTATCAAGCAGAACTGTACCTCTGAATGCATTTTATACATTACATTTAAAATGCAGGCTGGTTACAAAAGAAAAAAAAAATCATACATTTTTGTCAAATGGGGGCATCAAAGCCAACCCCCTTGTACAACCCAATTCAGACAAAAAAATTAATCCTTTCAATTTTGTTGCAAGAATCATAATAAAGACATTCTTATTCTTGGACAATAATGTTTCTCTATTCGACTACATGTAACTTAACCTTTTGCCCTGTGAACCTAAATCTAGCTAGTCAATACCTTGGTCAATGCGAGCAGAGATTAATAGGACAACCAGAATAAAGCTATGATTGTCTATCATTGCGTTAAAACAGAATCAAGAGAAAGTACCGGTACATGTGGAAGGACAAAGGACAATCTTTCCGATGACTTTATGTCTGAATCAGGCCCTACAGTCTTCTCGCCGAAATGTGCTTTTAAGCAGAAAAACTGGCTAACACGTGCATAGTGCCACATTTCCATAACTTGGGTTTCAGTTCTTTGCCAATAACAGACCACCCACTGGTTTCTGAGTGTGCTCATTTGCACTAATTGGATAGAATTTCCAAATATGTCCCATTAGTGCGATGAACACATGAATCACACAGGACAAGGCATCTCCAGGGAGTCAGGATTTTTAGTCAAGTTAAATCCACACTGAAATCTAACAAAGCACAACTATGTGAAGCACCAGACCAAAAGGTGAATTGTGTTAAGGATCTAAGTTGTCTCAGTACTGAGGACAGTGACCCCATTGGAACTACATGCATATACAGTAATATACAGGCAAAGCAGGTGGTCAAAGCAAGCAGGCAAAAGAGGTAGCAGGCAGGTAGGGAGGAAGGGAAAAAAATCTGGAAAACAGGGACAAACCTGGCAACATGGGCAATATGGCTGCATTATAAGCACATTCAAGCCTAACGTGGAACATTGGATGTATGTTCAGGCAGTTTTTTTATTAAGTAAAATGATATTCACCCCCCCCCCAAAATGTTGAAGAATCATTTGTGTATGGATTAGTTAAAAACATGACACTCTACTTAATAATGCATTTGTGTAAAAATAATTTAACAAAATAATTAATCAGTCAAAGAGGGGTGCCATGTTGGAAGAAATCATTATGAGCTGAACAGCGGAAGCGAAGACAAAACCACAGTAGCGCCTTGCTTGGTTATACGGCGGGAAGTTGAACTGTGCCAGCTGACAGACTGCTGCTGAGAGCGATGGATTTAATCATTTGATCTTGTGTACACAATGGCTAAAATGCAAAACATACAGCGGTCATCAGAGGAAGTGTTGGCAAGAGTAAAAGCATTGTACATCAGTTTGTCGAGACGAAAGGGATCCAGATCAGGTCACATCTCAGTAAGTACTTGGAACGTTTATGATTGTGGTTTATTATGTTGTTTTTGTACATGTAATGAATATGAAGGCTGTCATTTCAGAATATCGACTAACTCTATGGTTTTGTTCAGTAAAAGTAAGAAAAACTGGCAGGAATTGGCTCACGCGCATGGAATTCTTGTGAATTCACACTTGCGAGAGCAAAAGACCTTCAAATGGCAGTCCCCAGAAGCGAGTAGATGCCATGTTTTAATTTGTATTGTTTTCAAAATAAAAGCTTAGTAGATTTAAGTAAACAGCAGCAGAAAAAAAAGGTTGCACATTTGAAATACAAGAGAAGGTTTTGACATGCTGAATTTATTTCCTCTTTTGGATTTTTCTGGTTCAGTTGAATGAATGACCTCAATCTTTAGTTTAGGGAATTAATTTGCTATATAAGAAATTTCTTTCATTTGTAATTTTCTACAGTATTTGATTCATGAAAAACTATCTCCCTCATATTTATTGCCTTTACTAATTTTAGTGGATTCTATGCTCTTATTTCATATTATTAGGTTATATTTATGTATAGTTTTACATTAGATATAATATAGATTATATCTCTGTATTTGTCTGTTTAATATCCGTGGGCTCCTTCAACCCAATTGCCTCCAGGATGAAGGAAGTTGTTTAAAGTGAAATGGTGGCAGTCATCAATGATGGAGCAACTATATTTGGAGAAGGAAACCGACCAACTGGGAAGGAAAGCAAAAAGGACAAAGCTGTGACAAGCCACACAGATGCATGCGCACATTACAGCCAGTGTGCCCTCGCAAACTTTACATCTACCGCTTTTTAGTAATGCAATGTAGTCAAGTAGACTGTAGCCATATTGCCCATTTCACCACATCCCAATCATCCAGTGCAAAGGGTCCATTGAACTCAAACCAAGGCCACACAGCATGGTGATTATCAATCTGAGAGCTCCTCAGTGGACTTCCTGCCCCAATGCAAAAAGGGCGAGGGGGCCCAAGCACAGAGACAGTGCTTAGAACTGGGACTGTACCATCAGCCTGCTGTTCCTCATGCCGCTGCTGCTGCCACTGCTGCCGTCGGAGAGTTTTGCGTTTGGCGTAATCGTGGTCAAATGGTGTGGCGACGTAGAGAGGGGATGTCACACCTGGAGTGGCAACTGATGGAAGGGAAGAGCTGAGGATGTTGCCTACGCCTACCGAGGAACTATTAAGGTCTTCATCTATCACAGAGGTAGATTTCTCCCTGAAATGAATGAGTAAACGTGATTTTTACAATGTAAGATTCAAAATGTAATCATTACTCTTGTGTGACCTTCGATAAGGTGACTTACTTTTCAGTAGACCTGGGTATGCTAGGCATACTCTTCTCTTCCCCTTTGGCAAAGGGCCCTGTCGCAGCTTCAACCAGTAAACTGAACAAGACTTCATGGTCCAGATTGGGCTCGTTAGCCTGCAGCAGCTTTAAAATGGTGGCGCTAAGCCGGAAGTGCAACTGGAAGAAATCAAGTTAACGTGTGCTTTCAAACAACAAAACTAAGTACCTCATAATTCAGCACTCGGGTTGAAATAACAGTATGCTGGACAATCTTGCGCAATTTACCTCCAGGGCCTCCATAGCCAGGTCAGGTGGATTGTGATAATGGATTTTACGAGGATACCTGGCAGCCTCTTCATGCAGAAAGTGTGCTGCCTTCAAATTCAAACAGATAACACTCAACAAAGCAGTCAAGTGCGATGTGGTAATATAAATAGATGAAATGACAAGGGTTCTTGTTTGGAAGAGGAAAGTTATATCATTGCTGTTATACGAATGCACTATGCTTGCATAGCAAGCCACCCAATCCCTCCCCAATCTTCTCCTGACCTCTACGACATTGTGTTTGAAATTCCAAAGTTCACCTGCCTCCATCAATTTCATCATAACAACAGAGCTATGACTAATGCTTTATGTTTTTTTATCTCTTGGGAAAACACACACACACACACACACACACACACACACACACACACACACACACACACACACACGCACACACATCTTGTGAGGGGAAACAGTTTTTTTTTTTTTTTTTTGTGTAGGTGGATTATGAAACAAACAATCTCAAGAGTGCAGCCCTGTTTAGGAAAAAACAATGTAAACAGATCCATCACATTTATTTTGTTTTTCGATGAATACAATCCCAGTGGTTTTATGATACAAATATTATTATAGAATAAGTATTATTCTTCAAACTGGTGTATATTAAACTGGCACAAGTCCGTTTTTGGAAACTCAAAATCATGTTGTTATAAATACTATTCCCAAATCGGTCAACCCCTGGGCTGGCCTTTGCTGGGACAGGACAGTTAAGATTACCGGTAATTACATTTTTTCGGACATTTTCCTTGATGTGTAGCGAGGGGCACAGGTGCATCGCCGGGACATGAGGACGACATACGTAGGACATTTGCGGTTTGATTAGCCCAACACTACCAGCAAAAGACAAATAAGATGAATACATGAGGTGTTTTGCTCACATGACGTGAGTGAAGTGATCTGAGGCAGCGTAACACTCGGCGAACCAATCGCCATTGTGATATGCCACAATAATATTAAAATGTGAAAATGTTTCTTGATTGCTCACTATTGCTTTGTCAGGAAATTGTGCCAAATGAACTGGGTTTTTTTGGGGGGGTGGGGGTGCGGGGGTGTTACAGCAACGTTGAAGCCATTTGTGCAATCAATCATGGCATAAAGTGCACTTGCCGTTTTGTCACATGAGGCTTAAAGCCTTTTAAACATTGCCTTCAAGCTTTAAGGCGTACAGTCAGGCATACACCTTTGTACTGTCATACAAAACCGCTTATTGTTTGGTCGCCTCTTTTTTCACCTCGATTCTCACGCAAGCGCACAGGAGATGTGCAAGTGGCTTATTGGCGCCCATTGAACTACATTAGGGGGAGGGAATAAATGAATTAATGTCCCCACATCCCTCAAACAATACATTCTTCAAAAATACTGTTAAACATGTCCCCCACACCCCTAAAAAACTAGGGGTGAGGGGGGATTGGGACATCTCAAGGGGTGGGAAGAAATAAAAGAAACATTGACCTTTTTAATTTCAAATCTGCAACTATGCAAATCCGTGGGTGCCGAAACCGCGAGTATGCATGGGTCGACTATATCCAAAGGTCCTTGGATATAAGTAGGAAGAGTCAAATGAAAAGTGAGGTTTCCAGAGTTGCCTACCTTTTTGTAAAGCTTCAGATATTCCACAGGTGTCTGTTTGCGTTTCTCTGCTATCTTGCCCTGCATGTAATGGATGAGCCACTCTTCTTCATCACTGTCCCCCTCACACTGGGAAGCGCCTTGGAAACACTGAGATGCAGTCTCTAACATGGATTCTCTCCTGTCCTCCATCTGAAAATAATGACAGAACAGAGCTTTGAAAGGTAAATAATCTTATTAGCACAGTTCTTCGCAAGGCCTTCATAGGAAGAAGCAAAACCAAATGACAAGATGTGACATCTCTGTTGTAAAACTGTAAAAATGACCTTGTTAACATGCGCCTCACCTGTTTTACCACCTCGGGTGGAAGCTCATCACGCCACTGCTTTAGCTGACGTGAAGCAAAGGAGTGCAACGCATATGATATGGTTCCATACTCGATCCAGAGCGACAGGTTGGAGCTGTCTATCTCTAGGGCCCGCTTAAAGCAGTTGAGCACAGCCTGTGAGTGTTTCCATATGGGTACATCACTTTTTAGCTCATTGGAGTTGAGTTTCTCCTGAATACGACTGGCCC
The DNA here is from genome assembly GCF_001891065.2 of Hippocampus comes. Taxonomy (NCBI): domain Eukaryota; kingdom Metazoa; phylum Chordata; class Actinopteri; order Syngnathiformes; family Syngnathidae; genus Hippocampus; species Hippocampus comes. Next base: position 2,173,208 of record NW_017805009.1, read on the forward strand.
TAGCTAAGGCCATTCCTGCCCAGGAATCAAACCTATCCACAAACAAAACACTGAGCATCAGTGCAAGCAAAGATGAAAAAAAAAGAACAACTACAAGACTCGGCACATTTGGTTCGGAATATTTATCTTAAAAGAAGTTATAATAAACATAGTAGTAAACCGACCTACCTGTTCGGACAGACACAGATGTCATGCATGTAAAACTTAATGGCTTTGGACTGCTCCTTGTTCTTGAAGTGATAATCAGCCAGCAAGTAGTAGACCTCATTAATGATTGGAGGGGGTGGAAGACTACCCTCAGGAAGGCTTGGGGTCTTAAAAAGCAACAAATTGCAAATATGAGAAGAAACTCCACTCATTCTCTGTACTGTTTACCCTCCCTATGGTCACAGGTGTGCTGGAGCCTAGTCTATCAGACAGGTAGGTGGTGGACAACCCGAACTGATCGTCAAGATGATCACAGGGCACATGTAGACAAACAACCATCCACACTCACATCCACCTACGGACAATTAGCAGTCTTCAATTACAGTAACCTAACAAGCATGTTTTTGGAATGTGGGTGGAAAACCGAGTACCCGGACAAAACTCATACAGGCAGAGGGGAAGATGCAAATTCCACACAGAAAGGATAGGGCCTGGTTGTGAACCCACTACCTCAGACCTGTCTGGCAACTGTGCTAACCAGTAAAAAGAGTAAACTCAAAAAATTAAATAGTTTAATTTTTTTCTTCAAATAAATACTGAGACAATTTCATTTAGCCAATGTTGTAACAATTTAAAAACACCAACATTTGAAATAAATGTTTCGTATTGGACCATTTTATGTTACATAAATTCGGTGTGAGATCACAAACTTACCTTTTTTGTCAGGCCCTCAATGTAGGCTCCAACCTCATCCATAGTGAGAGTGGGAGTTTCACTTGGGGGGGCGATTCCTGCAAACCTCCTCAACAGATTAGCTAAATCTGCAGAAACGGTGCTTGTTTTGTAGCTGTCAAACTCCGGAAGTGACTTTGGTTTAAAATAATGGAACATGAAAAGGGCATCACCCCACAGCAGCTCAACCTGCAACATATTTATTAGTTCCAAGGACCATATTAGTGTATTCAATATTCTAAAACATTTTATCACATCTGACACCGGCGAAGCATATTCACTGTACTGTAATGTAATTGAATTTTCAGGGAAAAACCTCTTGCACAGGGGAATAGCCTCTTATGAAAAGTTCATTGAAATATTTCAATGAAATGCATTGTGATATCCGAGGGCACCTTCCAGTACCCAGGTACACAAATTACAAAATGACAACTCTCAAAGGGATCCTCACCAAATTAACATGTATGTATGGCTTGATTCCAAAGAACTATTTTAGCTGGGAACGGTGCCTTAAAACTGAAATGCACCTCTATATTCATGTACTGTACTTTTACGGCAGCATTTTTAATTGTATTGGGGCAGCCATATTGGCCACTAATCATTCATTCATTTATTGATCTATATACTTTTTGCTATTTCAGTCAAAAGGAAAGAAGTCAAGCCAGCCACCATAGTGACTGTTTTGCCTGTGTATTGTGGTGGACTGCTTCTGGCGCATTCCCCACTTCTGGATTACAACATGCACCATGACAACTCTGTGCCAAGTTCAAAATCATAGCCTGACAAAGCATTTCTGTCCATGTTTATATTGGTTGGGCTTTTATTTCGAAGTTGGCACACAGCGAGTTATCGTGGTTCAAGTTTTAATCCAGGGGCAGGGAACGCCGGTTCTTCGAGAGCCATATCCTGCCTGTTTTAGATCTTTCTGTACTTCAACACTCCTGATTCAAATGATCAGCTCAGCAGCAAGCTCTGTAGAGGCCTGAAATGATCATGAACAATTTGTTTTCATATAAATGATTATATAAAAGATAAATGATTTTATTTTATGTAAATGAATAATTTAATATGTTCATGATCATTTCCCTGCGCTGCCACAAATTGTTGTTACTAAATAATTGGTGCATTTAATTTTCTTTTTAATAAATGTCCCTGGCCATGAAGGTTTGTCAAGGGGAACACAAAGATTGTATGAAATTCTAATCTATTTAATATCAATGATTTGAGAAGAGTCACATAGTGCTGTCCTTAAAAGAAGTCAAAATTGAATGTGTAAGCACTTTAATGTTACATTTGACCAAACATTTGCCTGCCGAGGGTTAGGATAAGAATCTGACCTGTGGAGAGGAGTGGTCTTCAAGGAAGCGGGCCTTGCTCTTCTTACTGGGATAGGCATATAGACAGAAGAAGCACTGTTCTAAAGCCATCTCCAATTCCTCTTTGTAGGGATGACAAATATTGTTGGCAGAGCCACTGGTGGCAAACTCTTTTTCCAAAACTCGAACCTATGGTAAATATCAAATTGCTGTCAAACCCATTTACGGTTATACATTCAAATTAATTCACACAGAGAATTATATTATGTGAAGTCGACGAGCTGTTTGAAGGTATGCTCAATCTTACGAAAAACTTGAGTAGTGAACCATCTGAACAGCAGCACATGGAGCGACGACCAAGATACTCATGAGCAGTATTCAGAAGCATAAGGGAGGATGGCAGCATCGGAGAGTCTGAGTCATCTAAAAGTCATGTTAACACGGTCATTCAGTGCAATACCAATGCTAATGAGGCACAAGCATGAAATCAAGGAGTCCACAAACCTTCCTCATCCCCTACAGACATATGTTGTTGAAGCATTGCATTAAACGCGGCTTCTTCATGTTTGATGATGTGATATAAAATAATCCAAGGCAGCACAGAGAAGAAATAAGGCTCTTTAGGATCATCAGAAATGGTCATGCTAAGGTCGATCAGCTGAAAAGACAAACATAAAAATACATTAACATTACATTGAACTAATGCCCCTGACCATTAGTGGGTCTGTAATGTAATCATGAGTAGTCAGTGCTCTTCTAACCTGAATAAGATTGTTTGCGAGCCGACCCATACTGGAGAAGTGGGTGAGGTTGCTAAGGAGCTCTGAGTCTTTGGTAAAGCAGACGTCGATGCCCTCCAGCAGCTTCGTAATGGTGCAGACCCATTCTTCCTTCACAGGTGGGGAGCTACTTGCAGAAGAGTTGAACTGCTGCAGAGCTTCATTTAGAGCCATCTCACTTGTCTCTAGACATTGCTGGTAGTCTTGGAGCCTCAACAGTGATCTCTGTGGCAAAATTATACACAGCTGAATGAAAGGCACTCATAATCACACATCAAATCTCTGTGAAGATTTTGTTGTTGTTGTTGACGCATGACTTGCATCATCATCTGACCTGCAGCAGCAGAAGCTGAGCTGGACGTTCTGGTGCTGAGCTAACAAACTCCAAATGTTTACTCCTGCTGCCGTAATTAAGAGTAGGCTGCAACAAGCGCACAACCGACTCAAAGTCTGCAGACTCAAAGAGATGCTGGATTTCCTCCAATGACTGACAGCGCTCCAGAGACTTCAATCTTTTGTCAATCTGGCCATGAAAACAAAAAAAAAAAAACATTGGAACGAAAGAAACAAGGACTTTATTGATAAAACAAAAAACTATTTAAGTCATAAACCAGTGCACTGACCTCCTCAACAGATATTGCTGAATCTACCATTAAATTGGGGAGTCTTATGGTATAATATCTCCCTTCGGGAGGCTTGGATTTGCTCTGCAACAGCCCTGTACAGACATCATAGCTCTCTAGAGCCAGTTCCATGTCTCCCTGGAAAGAGAGACAAACTTACTGGTCAGATCGAGTTAAGGGTGTGTTGAAATGATTTGGTCCAGAACAACAACATGTGTACTTACCTGGAGAGCAAGAGATCTAGCCTTCAGCCAGTAAACACGCACCATGAAGTCTAACCAGTTGTCGTCAAACAGATCTTTTTGGGATGAACCTAAAGCCAGGAGCAAGACGTCAGCCTGGAAATGTTGCCCAGGGAATTCGTTTTCTGCTGTGTCATTGCAGGAACTTGTGCTTCTTCGAGACGTCACTAAAGGAGAAATAAAACAGTCGGTGAAAACATGCAGTTCCTCACAACTTTCCAAGAAATCACTGAGCTACTGTATAATACTGGGAATAAATAGAGACATACAGTATTTGCAGGAACAATTTTGACAGATCATCATCAAATCATCAATATAAAAATAAGACATTTTATCTTCCTGTATAATTTAATATTTTAAACCCAAAAATGTTTGAAATGTTGTGATGCTCCATACCCACCAGTCTTGCCTTTGTTGTGCAACCATTGCTCCAACTGCAATTCCATACATGCCAGGCTCATTTCCAACATTTCCTGTACATAAAGAAGCAAAATGCTCACTGACTACAATGCATTCATCCGTCGAAAGTTATGCATTCAAGCATGTTTATGAGTCAGACCAAAGAACTTCGACTGTGCCTTGGGTCAAAATTAGCCTCACGGAGTGTATTTCCATCACAAATTAAAACCAAAGGAAAGCATTCCTCAAATAACTGTGAGATGAAAGGAAAGAAAAATACAGGACAAAAACAAAGGACAACAATGGGAAGCTATACAAAATGAGGATAAAGCGGTTCGGAAAATGGATGCATGGATGGATAATTGATTTGTCATTTACCCGAATGTGCTGCTTACTGCAGTCTCGAAACAAAGGGTTAGGAAGGCCACAGCTGTGCTTTCTCCAAGCCTGGTAGACCTCCAGCACCACAGCAGTCATACCCGGAGGCCATTCCTCCATGAACTTCTGACCCACTGCTTTCAGATAGCACAACATCAGGTCAAGTATTCCTCCATTGGTCATATTTTGAAGAAGGAAGTTATGAACATCCTGCTGTTCTACAAAAAACAAAAATGAAAAAAAAGTGTTAGAAAGAAAGATGATGTCAAGAACATAACCATCCAAGAAGGATTGAGTGTACCAGATTCCATGTAATCAACTGCATCAACTGGAACGCAGCTCCCAAGTCGAGGCTGCATGTCATCCTTCCCATTGCACTGTGGCTCAAGATTACTCAGACTTTCATCTTCATTATCAGGATCAAACTTTCGTAACCTGCAAGAAGGGGAATGATTTCATACATCCGTACAACAAAAGCAAGCCATTGGCCTATCTACTGTCTATACCGCTTATCCTCACGAGGGTTACAGGTGTGCTGGAGCCTATCCCAGCTGACTTTGGGCAAGAGCCAGGGGTACCCCCTGGACTGGTGGACAGCCATATAAACAAATAACCATTCACATCAATAAAACTACATGAAATACAACAGCAGCACACACACAAGTTGTATGAACAATGACAACACAAATTGTGGTTACCTTGAAGGAAGGTACTTAAACAGCAATTCCTGAAAATCAATCTTCTCTTCTTTTTTGCATTTAGTGTTCCGAACCCGTGCTGAACGTCTCTTAGCGGTCTCAACATTATCTTCTACTGCACGTTTTCTTTTTGGTGCTTTCTTTGCCTTGTCTATCAGAGAAATGTCCATGGCTGCAACTGTGGTAGGTGAGGAAATAATTCAAGATGATTTGACACCATCAAATCACCATTAAAAAAATTATAACTTGCTTTTCCAACTGACCGACAGAAGGAGAAGCTGTGGGTGTTTCCACAATCGTGATTTGTGGTTGGATGGCAGGTTGTGAAAGTGCTGATGGCTCAGGAAGGACAGTCGGTGGCAGAGATGAGCTGGGGCTGCTGCTCAACACCGTCGTCTGGGCTGTGCTGATGGGACTTGTGGGTTCAGGCAGGTTTTGGAAGAAGCTTCGTTCACGGTATACAGACAAGTCAATCCTGCGCCCGAGACTAAGCCGTGGCGGCCCACATGTGGTTTGATAGCGATACATTGCAATAAGGCTTTCACCCACATGCTTCCACCTGTGTTAAGAAAGTAGTCGCATGTCAAATCAAGTTATCCAACCATGTACAAGAGGTCAAATGTTTGATAAAACCCAATACACTAAATAGACAAAAGTATGCAGTCACACCTCACGAATCAATTTAATGTTAATGAGAGTTTGCTATTGTCAATTGCCTCTATATCAGGGGTCACCAACCTTTTTGAAACTAATAGCTCCTTCTTGGCTACTGATTAATGTGGATGCTCGACCAGTTTGATAGTATGCACTTTTTAAATAAATTTGCTCAAACTACCTTCATAAGTTATGAATGATTAATTGTATTGATTTCACATTAGCGATTTCTCACAATGTGTACGAAACAGATAAATATCAATTGGCCACACTTTATTATAAATATCTGCCAGAATTCACGTTTTGAAATAATCTACAATACTCCAGGAGAGTCACAGTGTCTAATCACAGGTGAGCTATTGTCCGACTGAGGCCCGCGGGATACTCATTTAGTCCTCCAGGTCTCCTCGGCGCCCGCGGGCATCATGTTGGTGACCCCGGCTCTATATATTCAATTGTTGTACGCACTCATTAACCTGATTGTGTGTGTGTGTGTCTCACACACACACACACACACACACACACACACACACACACACACACACACGCACAGTCAGGTTTCAATGAACAGTGGAATTTGAAATAATTCACAAACACTTTTAAGAGTACTCACGTCAGACATCGGATAGGCTTGATCAAGACAAGGTCAGGGGTTGGTTCCGTGTAAGAGAGAGCCTGTCTGCGTTTTCGTAAATCCAGAGCTTCTTCCACAATGGATTTGCGCCCCTCTTCTTCCACTTCGACGTAGTGGACAGACATGTCGCTGCAAACACCCCACAGCACAAAAACATTTGAAAATGACAAGTTGGTGGCAGGGCTTCCTGAAGAAAAATTTTTTATATATATATATATATATATATAGGTCACAGTGCTAGCTTCTGCAGCCGAGGATCAGACCGCCAGGGTCCCCGCCTTTGGCTGCTGCCCAACTCACACTGCACCCGACCCCCTTGGCGCCCCCCTACATATACACACACACACACACACACACACACATATATATATATACACACATATATACACACACATATAAAAAGGTCAATGACTGAAAAATAAGTGCAGTCACCATCTCTTGAACATTTGCATCGTTTCCCTTTTGAGACTGGCCTGCTCCTCAAAGATTTTCTCCTTCAACACCAGGCCTTTTGTGTAACAATGATCCTTTTCAAGGGCTTTACTGATGAAGTACAAACACCCTGGAAATATTTATAAAGATGATCGTTAGTTTAAGGCGTGTATTGTGAAACGAGTGACAGCAAATCGCTATTGGCAATACATACAGGTATAGTCACAGAGTGCGTAGAGAACAGTGATCAGGTTGTCCAGGCAGGGCCAGTGGTCTGGGTTACACTGCAAGCCCTCCTCAAAGGCATGTCGGGCCAAAGGAATACGCAGGAGTCGGACAGCCACTTGTCCAATTTTGTACCACATATTCACATCAGTGGAATCCAGCAAAACGGCCTACAGAAAGAATGGACACGAATATGAACAGGATTCTTATCCTTTTTGTATAAAGACATTTTTTTAGCTGCACTAAGTAATGTGTAGCATTGTTTTATTGTTTGACCTCTAAGTAAAACTCCATCGCTGTCTCCAGGTCATCTCGTGATGCAGCCATACTAGCCAGGTTTTTAAATGTGGAATACTTCAACATCAGTCCGGGATGCTTGAGACCCAAGCTCTGATCCTCCGAGGGCATAGCCTTCAATAAAACACGCAGAATTAAATTATTTCATACTGAGGATTTGTTTTGCACATCGCAAATTAAAATCTCATCAAAAGCTTACTTAAGATTACCAGATGCTTACCTTGTTTCTCACATTATAGCAGGCATTTTCATAATTATAGATGTATAAATTATGGCAGTACCAAAGTAGCTCCTTAGTTTTATGTAGACTGAATTGGAAATATTACTGCGGTTTTGTGAAAGCATACATTACGGCCATGGACTGTCAGGATTTTGACATCATCAAGTTAAATTCAAGACTTTATTAATTCCATTTTGAATGTATATTTTAGACCAACTTCACAATGTATACGTTGCGCCGTTGAGCCAATGAGAGCAATTGAAAATAAAATGACTGGCCAATTATATTTCTTTGTCACTGCTGTTATGAACAAAAACACAATACTGTATTGTGCTTTTTTTCTTACGATATATTGAGTTTTTATACAGTATTGTGAAGATTTTTTTATATCGACAACTTCCCCACAATATCGTGATAATTATTGTATTGTGAGGTTCAAAACATGATATGGTTTGTTAGTTCCACTGTGTGATTGCATGATGTTACCCCAAAAGTCATTTCATGTTATGTTTTTAAGATTGTGTATTTATTTTCAGGCTTGACTATTTACAGTCATTAAATTGTACTTCATGTGTTAACAATAATTTTTAATAGTTATGTAAGATTGATTTAAGAAGTTTTAATGCCAACTAAGGCCTTTTTAGATTTATTGATTCAATGTTTAAGAGGGTTTCAAGGTTACAGGGGATACTTGATTCTTCTGTATCATAAAAAAATACACTTGTGTATGTTCGTTTACCTCTTTGAGGAGTGGCGTTTTAAGCAACTCATGATATGCCACGGCAGATTCCTCAAACTTGTCATGTTTCTGCAGATCTAAAGCTTTATGATACAAGGCAAAAGCCTCTGCTTCCTACACAGAAAAAAAACAAAACAAAACGTCAGCATGGAAATGTCAGCAGTTGATAACAAGCAACACACAGATTCACTGGACCTGAGCCTCTTTTGTTCGACTTTTTTTACTTCTCAACGGGTCTTGAGACTCATCTGCAGCTGTCGATGCGGCATTCAATGCCGCGATTCGAATCTATAAAAAATAAAATAAACAAACCAGAAAACAGGAGAAGCTGACACATAGTTAACTCGTTGATAAAGCATGTTGTTTAGGTGTAACAGTTACATTAGATCACCTTACCATTTTTATGTATCAGACAGAGATGATGTGCTATTCGGTAACAGACCATCCAGCTTTTGAGTTCGGCAGCTTCCGATCGGATCTATGTAAAAATTTAACAGCAGAGAACGAGAAAACAAGGTTAAATGGCATGTGAGTATTGAAAGTACCATTATAAATAATGTGCGTTGACAGGAGTATGTTACAGTCTTTGGGGCGGGTTTGATCAAATATTATATCACTTAGCAGAGTGCAGAATGTCAATTCAAGTATAGCATAGTTAGCTTAGCTTTGCCACGGGACACAGTTGGATTAAAGAGGAAAAACATCAACTGTAAATATATCATGTAGAAAAGCGATTCTAAAACGTTATGAGCTGTTAGATGTCCAACGTAAGGAAAGTGACAAATGTCCGTTACGTACCTGAGTTGAATGTGCTACTTGGTTCATTCACCAGATGAGCCGATCGAGGCAAAGCGACTGAGACTTGATTTCATTTCCCTCTCGACGGCAACTATAACATGAACGTTATTGAACCAGGGGCATTACACATGAAAACTCTATAAGAGAGAAAATACGGCGTACTATTTCAGTTTTGAACTTCATCAATTCATCAGCCTTTGTTGTTGTTCGCGTCGGAAGCGCCACAGCTTGACATGGGCTAACTCACCAGTAAACTCGACGCTCATTGACTAATAACGTATTCGACTGGCCAATCACATATTTTCATATTAAACAACGGGGTTGTCCCAAATTCTCCGATACAATCAGATGTCATTTTACGTAAAGAAATGTGATTAACAATTTGTTCATGCCTCTTACTGAATTAACCCTTTCATGCACCAAAAATGATAACCTGTACCTGATAACATGATAAGCTGTCCACTGTAGTAACCGCTGTTCCTGAAAGGGTTAATTCGAGTCCTTATCCAAGAGCTATCAACTTAACTGCTGGTTTTGATTCTGTTGAGGAATCCTTTGCGTAAAGTTCATAATTTAATAAAGATCTGATTGAAAAAATAATAATAATACTGTACCGAGTCTGTCCTCAACGGGATCAAACCTGCATAGTAAACAAACATCCACTAGAGGGCAAACAGCGACTATAATACAGTATTTCAAAGGGACAGAAAATATAGTACACTGCACATTTGGAATGTACAGTTTATGCGCTTTCAGTGCAAAATTTTGAAGCTTCAACTGCATCCATCATCAGTGCATTTAGTTGCTTTTCATGAAGACACCATGCCATTCGCAATGTATTACTTTCACCTTAACACTTTTTTGCCTCATAACATGACAGACATTGAAATGGTAGGTTAAAACATGCAGGTTTAGGAGTACCATGTGGTGGGATGGGATGGCTGAAGTTGCACTCAGTGACCCTGCTTCTCAAAGTGCCCCTGCCACTCCACATATTGAACATCCTTACCCCACCTCTCGCTCTTGGCTGAGACTGGCTTGCTGGCTCCATTATCAATTCCTTTTGTCAGCATGCCCGCAAAAAGCAGCTTACGTCACGGTCATTACAGGCTCTATAAAAGCCAGTGTAATGCAGAATCACTGCGCAGTTGACACAGCTTCATCACAAGACTCAGAGCAGATTACCTTAAATGATGACTTCCACCGGCTTTGACTTTTATTTTCCTGGTACTTACAAGAGGAGAACCGTTGTACGTAGTGCAGGACATGGATCTAATGGAGGCATAGAATCAAGGGCTGCATATTCAAGCCGCTCTGCCCCAACATCTTATACATCATCATACAGAAGTTTTCCTATCTACAGTCGAGCTAGCTCCAGCTCTTTCCTGCTTTCCGCTCCAGGGTATACAGCTGCCACTGAGCTACGCCTTGACCAAGCAGCACAGGTCACCACTGAATTCAAACGATTAAGGACCCAGGAAAAGGCTGAGCTACAAGACCTAAATGACCGCTTTGCAAGCTTCATAGATAGGGTTCATGAACTGGAGCAACAAAACAAATTGCTGGAGACTGAACGCTTGTTGCTCAGGCAGCGCCAAACCGAGCCATCAACCCTCCGGGCTCAATATGAGCACGAGATCCGCCAGCTAAACGCTGCAGTGGAGGAGGCCCGTTTTGAGAGACAAGCTGCCCAGCACCACAGGGATGAGATAGAAGGCATGCTGAAGAACTTGCAAAAACGCTATGAGGATGAAGTGCTCGGTAGGGAGGGGGCGGAGGGCAGACTCATGGATGCTAGAAAGGAGGCAGATGAGGCAGCAATGGAGAGAAGTGAGTTTGAGAAAAGGGTTGAAATTCTGTTGGATGAGCTGGCCTTCCTGAAGCGTCTCTGCGAGAGTGAAATTGCAGAACTTCAGGCCCAAATCCAGTACAGCACGGAGGTGTCTGTGGAGATGAATGTAGTTAAACCTGACCTATCAGTTGCTTTACGTGACATTCGAGCCCAGTATGAGACAATGGCACAACGCAATCGCCAGTCGGCTGAGGAGTGGTTCTGCAATAAGATGAATGTTATGTCGGTAGGCACCGCTCGCAATACAGAGAGTGTACGTAATGTCAAAGATGAGGCTGTTGAATACCGCAGGCAGCTCAAAACTAGGACATTGGAGATTGACGCCTGTAGAGAGATAAACCAAGCTTTGGAAAACCAATTGCAGGAAGTGGAGGAGAAACAGAGTGCTGAGATTTCTGCACTGCAGGTGAGCAACTCAAAGACATTGATGTTTGTCCTCATTGTAGGACAAAAATACCTGCAAATACTGTAGATATTAAATGATTTACGCTGTTGCTTGGTAGATCTGCCGCAAAGTACCTTTCCTAAGTTGTTTTGGCATAGGAAAGGTTGTGTATGGAGTCGATTTCTGTGAATTATGTGTTTTTATTTTTCACCACAGGATGCCATCAATCATCTGGAGGAAGAACTGAGAACAAATAAGAATGAAATGGCTCGTTACCTGAAAGATTATCAAGATCTCCTGAATGTGAAAATGGCCTTGGATATTGAAATTGCAGCCTACAGGTTTTACTCCTATGCACATCGTCCATGTATTTTGCATGATATTTTGCAGACAAATGCCACAAACATGTTTCCTTACTGTCCGTGTTTAATACAATTTCAGAAAGCTACTTGAAGGAGAAGAAAACCGCTTAGACCGGTGTGGCCAAATGTCTTCTGTTCTTCACTCCCAAGCTGCATTCGCTGGACCAACTCATGGAAGAACTGTGGTCTCCATGCAATCTCAGCTGCATTCGGCTGCTCCGTACTTATTGACCCCTCGCTTGTACAGATCAACAATCTCCACTGAGGAGACACTATCTGCACGTGAAGCACAGCAAGCGGAGACAGGCCCCCCTCAGAAAGAGGTGGAGGAGAAGAAGGGAGAAGAAGAGGAGGATGAGCAGGAGGAAGAGCAAGAGGAAGAGCAAGAAGAAAAGGAGGAAATAGATGACAAGGATGAAGGAGACGAGGATGAGGAGGGTGAGGATGAAGCTGATGGAGAAGGTAAGTGTGTATATATACACATTTTGTGTGTGTGTATGTGAGTGTATATGTATGTATGTATGTATGTGTGTGTGCGTGCATATATATATATATATATATATATAGAGAGAGAGAGAGAGAGAGAGAGAGAGAGAGAGAGAGATCTGTACTGTATATATACAACAATGACTGGTGTAATGACTGGTGCATGTATAGCAATCAATTACTCATTCCTCTTGTTTCTCCCCAAAGAGGTTGAGGCAGAAGAAGCACGCGAGGAAAATGAGGGGGAAGGAGTGGATGAATCTGATCAGAAAGAAGACAGGGAGGACTGTGATGATGAGAAAGAAGGAAAACAAAAAGCTGCGGAAACAGAGGCTGATGAGAAAAATGGAAAAGCCTAGTACCGTTTATGTATGCTTCGGCAAGTTGCAGCTAAAGCAACTGCTCTCCTGTGAATCTCGTATACATCATCCGTTCAATTGTAATGATGAATGTCTCAACTTGTTGCATGGACGTGATATTGGAACAATTTTCAAAGATATGAGAACGTCACAAGCATCAAAACTATCATTGTGGTTTGTGTATGTATGTAACATGTTTATGCCTTCTGTATGCTTAAGTGTCACCAGAATATGCTCGTAAGATGATCTGTCCTCAACTGGCTAATTTCCTCACAGTGGTTACTGTCCATAACATGCTGAAATAATAAAGCCTTGAAGCCTTATTAACTGAGAATTCATGCAGTGGTTTTCATTTATGGTTTTACGCACAGTTGTTGCATCAAAGAAAAGGGATTTTTAATGAACATTTATTTCATAAATATATATTTTGCTGTCACTTTTACATTTTTTGTAAACCAACAAGTCCTTTTTCTCTCCAAGGAGAAATTAAAAGGTTACCTTCACCACGGTCATACAATTTACGATAGACATGAGCAGCAAAAAAGGTGCTGGTTCTCCTGCATCACTAAAGCACGAATTAGAACTGCTTAATGGCATATAGAGTACTGTCCAGTACTACGTTATTTAATTATTCATTGTTATTTCCCCTTAATTGCCAGTTAGGCACTTTGTAATTTAGCATGACTGAGCTTAGAAGGGTAAAACAAAGTTATAGCGGTGACTTTGTGTTTACTTTGAGCGAGCATGTCATTGGCCTAATAAAATCTGCAGTCGGTGTTGATCACTGAAGCTGATGCCGGTGTTTTTCTAGTATGCCACACCCTTATCCATGTCCCTGTCGATGGACCAGAGCACGGTGAAACCTTTATGACTCAGCTAGTGTGCTGCGCCAATGAATCTGGCCAAGTGTCAGCTCTTGCAAGACAGCCAGGGAAGGGAAATTTCATTATTTTACTCGGGAGTGGCGAGAGAGAGAGATGGTTGGGATAGAGGAGGAATGACTAAGGGAGGAGTGCAGAGACATATCTCATTGCATTAAACCTTGACAGAGGACAGGCTGTTTTATATCCAGTAAAGAGATGCCAGGTCTTCCTTTAGGCATCTGCAGCAGCTCAGTCCACAGTATGCCATTTAAATGAACAGCACACTCAGTATCTTGTCTTATTACACTCAGATACTCCCTGGCGAATGGATACATTGAGAATTCTATTTCATTCGGCGCAGCACACACTAACAACATGTATGACCCCACATTGTACCCATATATAATAAATATGAATACTGTTTCCGCATTCTCTTCATCCACCTTGTCCTTGGCTTACCATACCCTAAGCAAGACTACATTATCAGCATCCTTCTGTTGCTACAATACAGCTTGAGCGGGTCCAAAAATGCACTCAGTTTAATCATCAAAAATAATACCTTCAGTGAGTTTGGCTACACCCACACTTTTCACTACTCAAAGCAGTAGCAATTTGGTTAATGTTTTCTTATTGATTAAAACACTCAAGCAGACTAATGATTTTCTCTTGGCTGGACCCAAATACACAAACCATCCAGCAGACATAGTGCTGAAACATGGGGCCCAAGCTCTCGGTGCAGATGGAAATACGAAAACAATAATATAAAGTCATCATATGCATACTAAACAAAAGTATTGAAACACATCTATGAATGAAGTAATATGGACCAACTTTATCAAATTTCATCTACATATATTGAGTTTGAAGTTGCAGTCCAAATGTCATAGGTATGTTCTGAACAGACGAGCTTAAACAATTGATTACATTTTCCCCAATGTCATCATTGCTAAAGTGTACAGTACTTGAGAATAAACAAAGAGGTGAAGATGCTGCACAAAGCATGAAATGACAATTACAGGTTCTGTGACCTGCAAGTACAGTTGGCAGCTGATGTTAACAGCCTTTAAATGTTACCTTCATCAGCTATAAATGGAAATCATGGAAACTACAGTTCGAGGAAACTTGGAGGAAGCCAGAAATACAATGCATTGAACTGAAATTGGAAACACAATCTCTTTAAGCTTGAGTAGTAACAACACTGAATCTTATGTTGCCTTGCATTCTGATGCACCCAACAACATTTGAATTATGGATTAAGGTGATCCTGAGCTGAAATTGCATGACTTTTGTATCCTGGAAATGCAGGCCAACTATAATGACATTGGCGCAAACACGATCACATTGCATTGCTCATGACAAAAGCAAAAATAACACAAATACTAGTGTAATACAATCAGCTTTCTCAGCATTCTTTTGTTTTTAAACACATTTTTTAGCTGCTGTTAGCTGGAACCAGTCCTAAAAGTGACACGCTGCTCCAGACAAAGTCCAGACACTCATGGTGGCACTGCTGCATGGTTTCACACAGCCTTGCTTTGTTTCCACAAAGAAAAGAGAGTCTTTGATAAGCGTTTTGGCTCCCTCTGTTGAGCTCAGAGAATCTCCTAATTAAATTGTTCTGCTGACAAGCCTCCTGAAAGACAGAGGACTGAGACTGTTCATGTTGAAATACAATTACATAATTAAAGATGTTTTGCTTTGCACGGTGCACATATTTTAACAGGTTTGAATTGGCCTCATGTGCCGCTTGAATGTGAAGTGTAACATTTCTCGTTGATTCAGATGGAGACACAGAGGGAGTATTTTGAAACTTGTGAAACTGTTGTAGAGAAGTGTAGTAGGCTTTATAGCAGACAGTCATTAAGGAAACTATGTGTGTGTATATATATATATATATATATAAGGGTTCTGCGCAGTATCCTTGCTGTTCCCAGCACTGCACATTTCTGGACTGAGATGCCCGATGTTGTTCCCGGGATCTGTTGCAACCACTCATCTAGTTTGGGGGTCACTGCCCCGAGTGCTCCGACTACCATAGGCACAACTGTCACCTTTACCTTCCAGGCTCTCTCCAGCTCCTCTCTGAGCTCTTGGTATTTCTCGAGTATCTCGTGTTCCTTCTTTCTGATGTTTCCATCACTTGGGACCGCTACATCCACGACAACGGCTTTCCTCTGCCCTTTATCTATGATATACACACACACTATATACATACACACACACACACACACACACACACACAGAGAGAGAGAGAGAGAGAGAGAGAGAGAGAGAGAGAGAGAGAGAGAGAGAGAGAGAGAAATAAATAAATAAACAGCTGTCAAATACTGCATATGATGTTTCATCACTGTCCCACGATGTATGGCTGGACCAAAGTGCCAGATTAGACTATTCCTGAGTATTCTCAAGGTGAATGCTATTTCTACATTCACATCAGCTAGGCGCGGCATGGCCCAGTGAGAGTTGTCGTTTCCCAAGGCACAGGTTGGTGGTTCGATCCCCTGCCATTGCAACCTTGAAGTTGCCTTGAGCAAGCTGCTGAACCCTCAGTTGCTCCTGATGCTGCGTCATCAGTAGGTGAATGAGGTGATAGTGTGAAGTACTTTGACTACCCGAGGGAGAAAAGCACTATACAAGTGATAGCCCATTTACCGTTTGCAACTTTAAATAGGCAATAAATTGTAGCCTAAATACTGGGAAAAAATCTCCTCCTCTGTCTGATGTGCATCAAATTTCTCATACACGTGCAACTACGAAAATATACACAGTAAAAGTTGTCAACTTAAATCATGTTAAAACATAATAACTGAAAAAAATCAAGCTTGCAGGTGCAGCAATGTAGTTATGTTGCCAGGCAGATTAGAGAAAAAAAAAAAACATTAGACAACAGACAAGTGCACAGTGTTGCTATGGCAGCGACCTAGAGCTTCACTGCTGTGCACGGCGGAAATAAAACCAAAAACAAAGGGAGATATTTGAAGAGATTTGACCCTAAACAGCATGACTCACGTTTAACTATACTGAAGAAAAGTAGGAATGCAACTTTGGGACTGAGAATTCTGTCACGGTATCACCGTGTATTAAAAATTCCATCAATAAAACATACCTGTGTATTTGTAGCCCATAACATACGTCTGCTCGTACCATAACACTGCCACCACCATTAGCCACTCGAGCCACAACGTTGACATCTGCAAAATGCTTACCTGCATAACATCATCAATGCTATCTTTCATCTGACCTCTACAGTGAAAACCAGGATTCATCAATGAAGAGAAACCCTCTACAAAGTGCAAGATGCCATTGAATGTGAGCATTTGCCCGCTCAAGTCGGCAACAGCAACAAATGGCAGTCAGGTTGAGGTCCGCGTGAAGACAATGAGCATGCAGATGTGCTTTGCTGAGACAGTTTTTGGCAGTTTGTGAAGAAATTATTTGGTTTTGCAAAAAAATTGCTGCAACCACTGTCCGAGTGGCTAGTCTCAGATGATCTTGCAGGTGAGCATGCTGGATGTGTAGGGCCTGGGCTGGTATGATTTCACTTGCTTGGTCTGCGGTTTTGTGACTGGTTGAATGTACTGTCAAATTGCCCGAAACACCTTTGGAGATGGTTCATGGTTGTGAAATGAACATTTACTTCAGATCAACAGTTCTGCTGGACATTCCCGCAGTCAGCATTCCAATTACATGCCCCCATAAAACCTGTGACATCTGTGGCATTGTGCTGGGTGGGTGGTAAAACCACACCATGGCCTTTTATTGTGTGCAGACTCAGGCACACCGGTGCGATATTCATGCTGTCTCATAACATCTTGATGTCACAAGGGGGAATGAATATCTCTGCAATGGAGAAGTAGTCACTAAACACAGATTTAAACAGATTTATTACCGGTAACTATATTTGAGAGAAATGGGTCTTTTGTGTTCATACTGTACAATAGAAAAAGTCTTTGAACATTAGCTCTTTAGTGGAGCTACGCCGGAGCAAATGTGCATGTGTGAACGCTCGACTGGATTTATTTCGGAGCTGCGTCGGACCAAACGTTGCCGTGTGAACGGGGCTATTGAATTTGTCAAATGAAAAATGCTGGCAAAAAAGGCTAAATGCTTGTTCATACAACTATTTTTGCATTTGAATGCAAACACTGTTGATATTTTATAGACATAAAGTGTTGCATATTCATATTCATCTTTTAGATATCATTAACATGATGAATGTCTTCACATAAATTAATATGATTCTTTTTTAATGTTATTAAAAGTAATTTGAGCAAAAAAAATATTATTTTAGATCTGTGTATCAAATAGGTAGTCCATCGCATTAATTCCTACCTAAACGGTCCTAAACTCAGTTCCAAAAAGTTGGTAACCCCTGGTCTAGGGTGTCGGCCACTACTGCCCAAAGTCAGTTGAGATGGGCTCCAGACCACCAAATACCCTAATGAGGACAAGTGCTGTAGAAATTGGATGGATAGTTTATTTAGATCATGCTTTTTAATGCCGCGATGCATGTGATATTCGTCGGATTTTCTTGCATACAATCATAGTTTGTTATTTTTTAAACTTCCAACATTATTGCTAACAGAGCCATCATAAACACTGATGCATCCCATAGTATGCATGGCATGTCAGCATCAGCATCTGATTAATACCATGTATTTTTATTGAATCTTCAGCAAAACGGCAATAATTTCCAAGGTTTTAACAACCTATTGTCTGCAGTAGCACAAATGAGTCAGGTGAGGGCAATATTGTATCCTTTTTGCAATTCTTTTTTTTCATAACCTTCAATGAACACACATCTTTACATTTTAGTTTCATGTGAGAAAAGACAAGAAGTTTGAGGGTGAAAACTGTAAGACAAGTTTTATATACCCTCACAATAATTTCACACCATCTGCAAGCAACTTCAGATCAGTCACAAAAAGGTCACAGAAAACGTATGTATTGAAGTACATCCGAAAAGAACAAAGTAGTCTACTAAAAAGAATTCTCAAGGAACTGCGGTTGTGCCAAAACTGTGGTCTACCAAGTTCATTTTATGTAGGTGAATATCTTTGCTATGTCAGAAAAATATTCTCAACAAGAAATAACAAGAACAATATTCAATATTCCCAAACGATTGCTTCCATCTTATGTTATTTAAGCGAAGTGGAGAATGTGCAAATTAAAAACAGGTTTTGTTTAAATGCTGTTGTTAAGACGTAATCTTTTTAGTTTCCGTAATGGCTTCATTTCTGTAATATTTTTCCATCATGTGTCCATTGGGTCTGTCCTTTGAAAAAAAGACTATTCCACTCAAACTTTACCTTTTTTTTCTTACACGTAGCCTTCCTAATTGCATTGGCTGTATTTTAAAACAGAACGATCCTTCAATAGACGCAAAAAAGAACTCTGACCTATTTGAGAGAACAACAAAGGATTGGATGACTAAACGCCATTTGGCAATAGAAACCACCCCCCCCCCCACACACACACACACACATACACACAACAAGCAAAAAAAGTGGTCAACCAGCTTTCTCCCAATAGCTGTAAATTATTTGAATGATTCATGATTAATTAATGAACACAGAAAAGACAGAGCATGTCTTTTAAAATTCAGGCAATCCCCATTATAGACAGGTTCAACACATCTGTTTTGCCCATGCTTGTATGCTATCTGAGCTGGGTTGCAATGAAAATGTCTTTCCAGGTATAACAGGTGACTGTTTGTCATTATGAGGGTGGGGTATTTGAAAATAAAACCAATATCATTTTAATGACCAATCAGAGCATCAAACAACTCTTGCCTTTGCTAATTGTGTGCCACTAATATTATACCAACGCCATTAGGGAAGCATAAGAACAACAGTTTGTAATTTCCATTAACTTGAACATTATTATTTGCGTGGCTGGGTGCTGAGGAGTAAGTGTGAGTGTACTTAATGAAGTTCACGGTTCATGCAGAATGTGAAGTTGAAGTAAAACAATTCTTTTTCCTCCAAAGTACCGTATATCTTTTTCCTCAATTGATCAATTTTCTACCATTTGTGGCAGGGATCACCAGCCTTTGTTGTTGTTAATTAATGAAATTCAGCTATGTAAAGGCACTGATCCTGCTACAGTACTACAGTCTATGGCTCTATGCTACTCACAACAACTAGGAAAGAGATAAATATCAAGATGCAACATTTTTTTAAATGTTATAAATATCTGCCAGCAGAGATCCAGGGTTCGATTCCAGCCTTCCTTCCTGTGTGGAGTTTGCATGTTATCCCCGTGCCTGCGTGGGTACTCCGGTTTCCTCCCACATTACAAAGTCATGCATGGCAGGTTAATATAACACTCTAAATTGTCCCTAGGTGTAAGTGTGAGCGCAAATGGTTGTATGTCTGTGTCTGTCCTGCAATTGGCTGGCAACCAGCTCAGGGTGTCCCGCGCCTACTGTCCGAAGACAGCTGGGATAGATTCCAGCATGCCTGTGACCCTTGTGAGGAAAATGAATGAATGGATGGATGGATGATGGATGTCTGCCAGTTATACATTTTCATATGATCATTTCTACATTTCTAGAAAATCATAATGTCCCATCACTGATGAGCTATTTTTAGAACTGGCCCTGGCTACTCATGTGGTGCTTGGGGGCTAAAATGATGTGGCGGGCCAGCACTAGCCCCCGGGCTTTGAGTTTTCCACCTGTGGTGTACTGTAGATGTTCCTACAGACGCTATTGCATAAATCATATATATTGCCCCCAAATATTTTTTTCTTGGAAACAATTATTAGCATTTAAAAGATGACAACTCCCAATAATTCAAAATTGGGTTGTCAAAATGTTATAAACACCTCTCAATGAGATGTGACACACGTGAACAACATTGCAGCCCACAAAAAAACCCGTATTGTTTAGTGAATACCTCTTGAATGAATACAGTACATGTTATGTCATAGTACTGTATTGTTGTGGTGCGTGCAAATGCAGCTAATGAATAAGACTTTCTTCTCAAGAAATGATTCCCCCCCGCTTCCCCCTTTCTCAGCCTGCTCGCCCTCCCCGCCCCTTACAGCAGGCATGATGGCGGAAATACTGTAGTAGACTTCGGGACGAGCAGGATTAGTGCATTAGCCGCGCTCGATTATCCATTGTAAATAGTTATTTATTCATTTAGAGAAATATTTGGGGGTTTCCCACCACCACAACGCCATGACACGCTGGGTTCCCACAAAGAAAGAGAAGTACGGCGTGGGTAAGTTTTCCCAAAAAGTGGGTTTACCACGTTTGTTGTGCCATTTGAAAGTTCGCCGAGTGAACTC
Source organism: Hippocampus comes (assembly GCF_001891065.2). Classification (NCBI taxonomy): domain Eukaryota; kingdom Metazoa; phylum Chordata; class Actinopteri; order Syngnathiformes; family Syngnathidae; genus Hippocampus; species Hippocampus comes. Next base: position 2,194,124 of record NW_017805009.1, read on the forward strand.
CAAGCAAAAGTCAAGTCACTTGAAAAGAGGGGAGGAGAAGCCAAGATGAATGTGTTGTTGTTAATAGTTGGTGGATGAAAATAACTCCTTACGATTTCCATGACTGAACTTTACTTACGGTTTCTTTTTACGGCGCTTTGGAACGCTGGAAAGGGATTCAGGATTTCAGCGGGCATGCCAACCATTCTTGTATGTAATCTCATTGAGCCAACATGAAAGGAACTAAAACCATGGATTTTATTTTCGTCGAAAGCCCGTTGTAGGGCTTCCTATGGGGTGAAAGAAAATGGCATCAAGTGGGACTGTAGTACATGTGGCAAACTAGCAAAGACTTTGCAGTTGTTTGCCATTCTTCTTTGGACTTTACCTCTCACGGCTTGTAGTTTTCTAAAGGTGTGGCCTTGATACCTGTGTGTGCAGACTGCCCGTCCTACACCCTCAAGGCAAACCTGTGCATCTTCTGTCCAAGGGAGAAATCATTCTCTGTCAGCAGAATTACTATTCTCTGCAAAGACATGGCTTTAGGTGCGCTCTTTCTGCAGAAAAGTGTGTGCTGTGCAACAGTTGTGTTGCTTATCACAAGAGTCCTGAATGTTCCGAAAACGTGTCATGCATCTTTGTGGTTTGAAGCCCAAACCTTGCATATTTTAATGGCGCTACTCCTTCTGTTTCTGCTGTCATTGAACATCCTGCTGCCGTTCCAGCTCAAATCATTTTGATCTAACTGTATGCTTATACACAAACATCGCCCCTTTTGGTGAGATATCACCTTGTGTTTTGCGGGTGACGTTTCATGTTATTAATCCTTTCAGATCTCAATTGGCGTGACTTTCAAAGGCACTGCTCTTGAGTCTGTTGTCAATGCTGTTCTCCTGTTTTTTGCAGTAGAAAAAAGACAGGAATCGCTAAGATCATTCTTAATCCGAAGAAAAGCTTTTAGACCGTGAACATCTCGTCATCGGTCTGATTAGTCAGCTCTTGCCTGATTTGGGGAAACTACATTTGAGCTGGAAGGAGACATATTATCAAAGCATATTTAATGTAGGTTTATGGGAGCCATGGGCAATTGAGCTTAAACTAACCTATGAAAGTCAACTAGCCACAAGATCACAATTCCCACAGGTACAGTACAGTGGCATTCATTAATATTGTTGCTCTAATTACTTTTTTTTTGGGTGGGGGGGCACATAATCTGACATGGTTACCATGCAGTGGGAAGTAGTTGGGTTATTTGGCTGGGTCCCATGTCTGCTTTAAGGAAAATAAGGCTGCCTCCAAGCTCTTAACAAAAAAGCAGCCATCTTTGTTAGGAGCGACTGATACGCATCAGAGCTTTTGGGATTGCTCATATTGCCTCATCTCTGAAGTGACAAGAGTTCAGGAAGTCACAAAATATGCGACTGTACATTGTTGCTAGCCACATTCTTTTTTCACTCTCCAACCCTTCTAAATTAGTAGGAAGCAGGTTGAAATGTTTTTTCGTTTAAGGTGCAACAACAGATAGATTTGTAGCATACAAAAAATGTTATTGGTTTATTGGTGGAAAGAAAACAGTGCTGTAGATATTGTCAGTTATTTTATTAAAAAAAAAAGGCAACATATTATCACTGGTTATCTTTTCTCACTTTATTAAGTGACATTAAATGGACCTGTATCAAATGAGACAATTCATCTGTTAGTGTTGCTGTATGAAATTATAAAATATAATCAGAAGCAGCAAAGTAGCCTACATATTTTTGCACTAATGTACCGTAGATATCACGTGAAATAAGTTGCATACAAAATAAAGTTTCAGGCATTTTTCGCTAGTAAAATAAAAGCAGTGAAGATTATTATTCCAATTTCACAGTTTCAAGTTCAGAAGATCAGCAGGACATACTGCACACATGTGGTGGTGATCTAAAAAATAGGCACGCGGTTCATAATTCTTTCAGAAATTAATTATTCTGATAATTTTTGGGGTTAATTTTTAAAATATTTTAAAATTTCCTTCGCTTTAATAAAAAAACGACATAAAAATTGACAGTGGAAAAAAGTGCACAAACTGCGTTAAGACTGCACAGAAAGGAAGACTTCATTAATTTCACGTGTAGCTTGATTAGTAATTAGTTTAGCTTGGAACTCATAAATACAACTCTGTATTGATATCTTCCACTTTTATGGCAACACTTTCAACATGCAGGTACGTCCATGTTGGGCCGATGGTGTGCAGGCGCCCAAATTTCATAAGGCGAGTGAAAAGAATTATAGGTTGTCCACGTACAACCAAACGAAGTCTCCTCGATTCTAAAAAAAGACACATTTATTATAAATATTGGGGTACACAATTTCATGCACGCCCCTAGCTGGGTTCCATTCTCTTGAATGTGAGTCGTGTATACCAGCCATCCAAACTCTGCTGCCAAGCCTCTCTACCTCTGACGTCAGATCCAAAACACCTAAAACAGGTGATCTGGAACAACAACTAGCATGAAATCACTAAGTTAGGTACTGTTGCATTTATTAAGCACAGAAACCTGTCTCAAAATTCAGATTCCCCATGCTTCTGTGCAACGGTACTTGAGACTAACCGTGTCACAAAGTGAAATGACATTACCAGATGATGATGTCCAATAATGCACAGACACCTACCGACAACTTTATTGCATGCTGGCCATAATAGGTAGGGGCGCCCATGAAAAAGACATTGCTTGGATGGCACCATATGTTTCTCTAAAACCTGTATGTACCTTTCAGCATTAATGGTGCCTTTACAGATGTGTAAATTACCCACATCATTGGCACCAACACAGCCCCATACCATCACAGATGCTGGCTTTGCATCTATAACAGTCCAGATGGTTCTTTTCCTTTTTGGCCTGGAGCACACAACGTCCGCAATTTCCAAAAACAATTTGAAATGTTCATGAACACTCTAAATTGTCCCTAGGCGTGAGTGTGAGTGCGGATAATTGTTCGTCTATGTGTGCCCTGCGATTGGCTGGCAACCAATTCAGGGTGTACCCCGCTCACTGCCCAAAAACAGCTGGAATAGGCTCCAGCACGCCTGCGACCCTTGTGAGGATAAGCGGATAAGAAAATGGATGGATGGATGGATAGCTTCAACATTCACTGACATCTTCAGAAGTTGTCAGCTGAGCGTTGTGATCATGGTCGATCATGTGATCGTCCATATCGGCTACCTCCTGCGTCACCTGGCGTTCTCTGGAGAAGCGAATCCCAAGTGTGCCACAGCAACAAAGGCCAGAATCAGGGGACACAAACACTCTTCAACTTAGCTGCCTCAGAGATCTATCCGTGCAAAGGTTTCAAAACTGAATCAGAATGGAATCATTTCATGTTTTGTCAAGTGTTATTCTTTAGACTCAAGTGTGATAACTTAAGCAAGTCAAAGTGTGTGGTGAAATGTAGCCTCCAGCACATGCAAGTTGAGACAGATCGCTACTCATAGTTCTATGTGCTTGACGGGCTGCAAGTTGTTGCAGCTCCTGAGAGTCGTGACAACTTGCGAGCTACGGTTTGTTCTTATACGTGTATATATTTGCCTGTGCATGCAGTCTCACTTGATCGTGCCCATAACTCTGTAATAGTGGTGATTTAAAAACACTGACAGGGTCACCTTCATGATAACAGTGGTTACAGGAAAGTTTAGGGTTCACAAGTGAGTCAGCTGGGAGAAACTGAATTTACAGGATAGAAATATTGACCTACAGGGAAAAAAAGAGGCCGTAAAGCCACCGTTTTTTGAGCCTGGGCTCAAGCTACCTGCCACCTATCTGCTCAGGCTCTTTATAAGATTGTTAACTTAAGGCATAATTCCAATTCCAAAATGGCTTCAACTTCACAGTTTACTGTTAGAGTAAAGGGGAGTTGGAATAAATTAGTAGATCTACACTGCTAGACATGCTCACCCTTATACAAAGAGTTTGAACTTTGATCCATTTTTTTATCCTGTCCTTTTAGCAATCTACAATTATGATCCCGTTGGTGAACTGGAGCTGTGTTTACAGGTTGGGGACACTGTGCACATACTGGAGAAATTGGAAGGTAAGCAAGCCCAAATACACAACAGGCCATGACACAACTATCTTCCATCTCTAAACAAACTGTTGCATGAAATAGGAGATGTTCAGCTAACTGTCATTAAATATATATTATATGTAATATAAAAATGAGCATGCAGGCTTGTACATTGACCTCCTGAATCCAAGACATTACTCCCACAATCTCTCTCCCCTCAGTGTAACATGATTCTTTCATTTTAATCTCCTCAGGCTGGTATCGGGGATACACACTACGAGAGAAATCACATAAGGTATGGGTATCATTAGCATATATTTTGTGTTTTATCCTTTCCAAATATTTCCCAAGGGCTTTCCTCCACGTTTGTAGCTCCTATGAAAGGGAAGAGTATCTTGTTAACAATTACGCGAGTCTCGTAATAAAGTCTATATGCCAGGCCGTAGAGATTCATTGTGAAGCTGGAAATTTTAAGTTAAGTTTTATTTCACAAATGTGAACCTTGGGTCGCCAAAATACAGAAGGTGGGTGCTGCCTGTTGGCGTTGGACGCAATCAGTGTACTTTTTCTTCACAATCATCACTTTTCAGGAAACCAAAAATGTGGTATGTTTGTTAGCCATTTATGTTGCATTTTCAAAAAGAGACTGTGATTTTCAAAACTTTAGATTGGTTAATAATTTGCGAAATAAATAAATAATAGCTGACCGAAATTATCTATGTGGGGGGAGGAGGGGCATACGGGGGTTTTGACCCGATGCCAGCAATAGGTCGAGCATTTGGCATACTTAGTGTACCTGGCAGAATTATACAAATTGACGATAAATTTTGACATTGTAATGCCAAGTCAACATGATGCCATCAAAGATTGACAACGATTGAAGATAGATTTGCAAAATATTATACTCTAACATCACCTTTGTTTGCAACAAACACTGGCTGACGTTAGTTAATTTACATAACTTTAGAAGAAGACAAACAAAGTAAATATTACCACAGCAAAAACTTACCGGTAAAACATCAGTAAAAAGCACTAGCTGACAGCAAAATAAATTCAAATTTCTTTTATTTGTATTAGTTCAACAAAATACAATAAATACACTAATTAGAATGCTTTCAATCACAAAAAAAAAAAAAAAATTGAAAATTTTTAAACACTTTAGAATAATTGAACAAGAAATCAACTTTTTTCCATACTACTGATATTTTTATTGATATCTAAGTCTGTTAGGGCACCAAAATATTTGTTTTTATTATGTAAGCCTTTGGGGAGTATAAAATCTCATTGAATACGTTTGACATCCCAACCACTCGACTGAAGGATGGAAGCCTGGTGATTTGATTAGGTAGAGTAACGATTGGCGAGATGGACCATTGATTGCAATTAAGTAAAATAGAAAAGTAAGCGCTTTGTTACAGCTGCAGCTTTTATGAAAGTGCTATCTAAATACAGATGTCTTGTATTTCACCCCCCACATTGATATATGCCAACTTTTATAGATTGACAGAAAGCCTACATTTAGATATTAGGTGCTATTAACGTTTACTGCATCGAGGGCCTTTTTGTCTGTTTGAGTGTGAAATGCCCAACTATTTGAATGCACCTCGCGTCTCGCCAAACGTGAGAGATGTCAATGTTTAATGTCAGCTTCTTGTTATGACCCTTTCCGTGATTGAAACAGTCAATAGGCTGCAACTGCTGTTTAACAAATTGTTTCCGCTTTTTAAGATAATGATTGCTGAATGCAAGTTAATTGTTCGGGACTCAACCGCGCATATCAATATCGTGTTTGACAACAGTAGTTTCAACAGTATTTATAATTCCACATGTCCCACTGAAGATAGACAAGTGCACTCAGTCTCCATTGCCAAAATGCAGGGTGGATCGTCAGTTCCTCAGTGAATGGGAGCGAGTCATCCTTAGGGAAGCAAATACTGTCGTACTAGTTTAGTTGAATGTCCATTAATGTGGCAAAGTACACATCCAGACTTGGATGTTTATTTGTTTAATTTATACAGGAAGGTTTTAACCTGACGCACGTTCGATATTCTGCGTACAGTCTGTCAGATGGACACAGAGTTGGAACGCCTTCGCTGTACGTACCAGTAATAGCATTATAACATGCACTCATGCCGTTTGACCGGATGAAATTTTTACCAGCACACATTGAAAAAATAGGAGCGTTTGCAAGCACATTTGGCGCACTGTTGAGCCCTGAATTATGTGAAGCACATTGAGTTACCCTTGAAATGCAGTATATAAATACACCTGCCGTGCTTACAATTTAAGTGTCAAAATGTTGACTTCCAAGTCACGTTGAGGCTCACGTTGAAAGTCGGCTTGCGGATATTTCTTTTTATATCACCTTAATATTGTAAAAGAGTTCTTTAAGGAATGAATTTTGACAAGCGATATAACAATACGTCAAAGTTAAGGATTGAATCATACCTCGATATCTGACACACAAATGTACTGCAGTCACTGAGTCCTGCGATCATGTCCTTGACAAAGGTTAAAAATATGGTATTTTTGACCAATTCTTCTCGAATTGAATGGCTGCTCGGAAAATGTCAACAAACATATTTTGCACGGATTGGCAGGAATGCGTGCGTGCTGGTCGACGCAGATGATGCGTTTGCCGTGAGGCGAATCGGGGCGGGTTGACTGGTCTCACACACACAAGCTGAGACGATCTCCCAACAAGCCCTGATTTATTCTGCAGAACATTAATATAAATCCTCATTTTAAGTGTAAAAAATAGTTGCTGTAAAACAGACTTTTTTTTTTTTTTTTTTTTACTTTGTACGCGTAAGGTGCTCCATTTAACGACACGCATACACATGGCCGATCGTCGAATGATTTGACCCAGTTATGGAAAAAGTTGGTCTTGAGATTCCAAACGTGCTCGGGACGAGCTCTCATCATGGGATATGGAACATAACCAACTGAAAGAAGACGAAACATTTACTTCTGCAGATGGAAAAATGTTCCATTTTATGGCTGAAAAGTCGATGGACTCACACAACACTCAAAAGGAAGTGATGGAAAATGGAGCAAATGAGTGAGTCTTAAAAAGGAAGTGATCAGTTGCAACTTTCAACTGCTATGTTGGCAAGTGAAAATGAGAAATTTAAATCGACTGGGTGTTGGGCCTAGAATTAAATAGATTTTGGGATAAAGCTGTAACATAAAATGTAGCAAAAGTGAAGCGCTGTGAATACTTTCCTGATGCACTGTATATAATTAAACTGCAGAATCACGAATAATGGTCATATTTTAAATACTGTGCCCACATTAAGGAATCTCAGTAAGGATTCTTATCTCCTTTTATTTATAATGGCTATAGAGATGTTAGCAATTAAAGTGAGATTAGATAAAACCATGCAATGGCTTTACATTAATAATCCATCCATCTATCCATTTTCTTCTGCTTATCTGAAGTTGAATCCCAGACTTCCCTTCCCCCAGCCATATTCAAACACGTGAAAGATGTTTGTGAGAATATGATAATGGGCAAAACTCTTCAACCTATTACAAGAAAAGCTGTTTCTGGACAGATACACGTATTGGCAAAATGCTGATCAATTCACCATGTAAAAAAAAAAAAAAAAAAAAAAAGCAATTGTGAGCAAGGAAGCTCATATTTAGATTTTGTGAAACTCTGTTTTAATTTGTTAAAGTTTGTATGTAGCCTTTGTGTATTTAATTCAGCTGCTTAAATGCAGTATGGCACGCTCTACTGTCTAATTCTGTGATTATTGTAATCTGAACGTCGACTGTGGTTCTCTCTATTTCCCTCTAGTGGTTAAACCTAAAAATACCAGTGATCGACCCTATTCGTGTGTGCGTGCGTGTGTGCTTGCACGCTCGCAACCATGCACATGCGCGCATATGTACGCACGCACGCCACGATGAGCAACAGCCGTAGCGGCCCCGAAAATGAACGAAACCTAAACCTACAGACACACAAATCTTTGTTTTTTTTGTTTTTTGTTTTTTCTCTTCTCCCATTTCCCTCACCCATCCCTCGTGATCGACTTGGGACCAGTCATCGATTGACCGGTTGGGCGCCCCTGCGCTAGAGGTTAAACTGATATCACTTATTTTGAAAAGGTTTCTTTCTCTTTGTGCTCTATGGCTGATTTATGAAGACATCACATTAATGATCCTCAAGTAACTGTTCGGGAAAAAAAAGTCACTTTGCTACAGCTGGTTCTTTTTTTGCTTCTGAATGTGGTGATGGGATTTGGCTGCCGTTTAGTACAGAGCTGGATCTATTCTGTGAGATAGAGGGCTGTTGGCCACCCCAAATTCCTCAACTATTTGCGGACCTCAAAAAAAAAAATGGTTTGGACACTCCTGGTCTAGATAAAATGAAAGTGTGTTGATTTGATTTTCAACTTTTTTTGGATCATTAAAGTGTTTGATTCTCTCCTCAGGGAATTTTTCCATCCTCATATATTCACTTAAAGGAGGCTTCAGTTGAGGGAATAGGGTAAGATCACTCATCAATAAAAATGTCATTTTGTAATACTACACTGTGGCTTTGGGGTGCTTCACCTCTTGTGACAAACAAGTGCATTTATAATGATCTCAAGTGGAGGTTCAGAAATTCTTTTCTTGGCTGTTAAAGGAAACCATCTATTTATCATATACAAATGCTCTCGTACCTGTTCAAATTACTGTATACGATACGCTCTGTGAGCAACGAGCCACTTTTTCAATAACCTATTATTCTGCTTTCGTGGCTGTTAGCCAGCAGGAAATAATTATACCAGCAGATTTACCACTGGTGCAGGAGCTCGGAGCTACTCTGAGGGAATGGGCACAGATATGGCACAAGCTCTTTGTGGTAGGTACACTGTATTCTGTCTCTATCTGCACACATTTAAGTACACTCTGAGTACTTTCCTTTATTTATTTATTTATTTTTATTTTTTTGATGTAGAAGAACATTTTGTTGCCTTGAGAATTGCAGTGTTACAAGTTGTTACATTTTTTTTGTGTGACAGGCGAACAAAGCCTCCCTGTTCAGGAGTGTTCAGCAGATGGCCTACAGTCTGATGGAATATCGATCACAGATAGTGTCTGGAACACTACCCAAGGATGACCTTGTAGAACTAAAAAAAAAAGTAACTGCCAAGATTGACTATGGAAACCGGTATGAATCTTGCTGATTTACTGCCCTACCATAATTTGCCCTCTGCCACTATTGTAAAAGTGACAGTCTGTGAACCCATGTGATAATGTGCGACTCTCAGGATTTTGGGCTTGGATCTGGTTGTGCGAGATGAAGCAGGAAACACACTGAATCCTGACTTTACAAGCACTGTCAGTCTGTTCCGTGCCCATGAGACTGCATCCCGTAGCGTTGATGACAGGATACAAGAGGAGAAGGCATGAGAATTCATTGTTGATCATGTCATTTGTATATCTGTAGAACAATTTTGCTTTTGATAATATCTGTTTTTTTAATTGTTTGTTTTGTTTTGTTTCTAGACACGGTTACAAAATCTGGAAAGGAGGCGCCAGGCTCTGTTTAGTTCTGTTCACACCTACAGCCTCCTCATGAACCTGAAAAACTTTGTATGCAACATTGGAGAAGATGCTGAGCTGCTCATGTCTCTTTATGACCCAGATCAGTCAGAATTTATCAGGTTCGCTTCTCACTTTTTTCCCAACTGTACAGTGAAACGCCAAGGTTATTTTTGATTTAATGTGGATTGATGACAAACGGTAGAAAGTGATTCTTTTTAATGGTCTAAAATGTGTCAAAAGCCGACGTGCTAGAGAATGATTTGCATTGTAAAACTGGAATATAAAATTCCTCCGAAATGATAATAATGTGCATATGACTCATGGTGAATAATTGAAGACTCAAAACTGCTGCATCTTCGACATGATAGATTCTTAGCACCTTGAACAATGTAGGGCAAGGATAATCATGAATTCATCTGAATCCATCTCTAAATATATCAGAGAAAAATATGAAGGTCTTGCAGCCATCAAATTCAACAAAATAATTATTAGCTGAAAACAACTATGTTTATCAGTTTGACATGCAATATATTGTCTTTGTAGTATATTCGAGTCAATATCAACATCATTTGCAAATCATCGTATTCTATTTTTATTTGTTTTTACCAATGTCCCAATGTACTTCATTGGAATTGGGTTTGCCTCTGTGCAACACATTCAATAAGATCATACTGTGCACACCTCCAGATGGATACATGGACTACAAGTCAAGGACTTCTCTGTCGTTGATGTGCTAGCTTTGGCATGTTACAGCTGGATCCAACACTCACCATCACCATGAAATTATAAACGGATAAAATTATAAGATAGCCATCCAATAAATGAGCCCGTGAATAAGTTAAGGTAGAACTAAGACGGTTGGTCAACACTCCAAGAGAGTATCACTTGGCTATACTTGTTTTGTATGACCAACGAATCATAATTCATGTAACTATGGGGTGGAGCGTCTTCTGCAAATAAGTACTGACGGCAGCACTTGAGCCCAGAGCATGGATGTAAACAACATTGCACATTAACACTGCATTACAACGTACACTGTGCACTCCTTGAAAATGAGTTTTAGTCTCTGATATTTTCAATGGTATTTTCCCTCTGGACAGTTGAGCGTTATTGTAGTTTATCTTCAACCTATTGATTCGGTAAAAAAAAAAATTAGGGGGAAAAAAAAATCAATATGTCTCTCAGCCGATTTGAATTAATTATTCCATGAGACACTTTTCAGCCATGTCGCTCATCCCTAAATCAAATTATATTTTAAATGATATTTTTCTTATTTTAATTTTCGTGTTTATTTTCTCATCTCATTTTCACACAAAATAGAATGAATTAACTTATTTACTCATTCATTCATTCTAATTCACAGCAGATCGCAAAAATCTTTATGTAAAAGCAATTCCAAAGTCAGTGCCATAATATGTCTACATTAAATCCCAATACATGGATATATTTGCAGAGGTTTGCATCACATATGTAGGTTTAAATTTTTTATTTATGTATTTATTTTTTTAATGCAATTCCTGAAGTGGTCCATGTTTAAATTCATGCAGTGAGAACTTCCTGGTGCGGTGGGACAGTATGGGGATGCCTAAAGAAATTGAAAAACTCAACAACCTGCCAGCACTCTTCACGGTAACCAAATCCCAACCTATTGAACATTACTTAAGGTTCAGACTACTAAGATGATGAAATCTGAGACAAGGAGGACAATTTACTACTGAATAGTTGTTCGTTTCCTGAATGTTAGACCGAGTTGTTATTCTTTGCACATATTTAACAAATAAATCACAATTTTAATGTACCGTATTTTCCACACTAAAAGGCGCACTGGATTATGAGGCGCACCTTCAATGAATGGCCTATTTTTTCATACATTGGGCGCACCGCATTATAAGACGCAATCTACAATGCATCCACTAGATGGAGCTATGCTCAAGGAAATGCCAACAGAACGATCAGATGTCAGTAAAACCTATTTAATAAAGCAGCGACACAGTTCACTTAACCAACAGCAAGTAATAACACTGACTTGTTAACGTTGAACTCTCTTGCCGCTGCTCTATTTCCGTGTTCAACTGCGTAACCCGATCGCCTTAAGTTTGAAATCTGCGTTGTAAGCATGTCTCTAGCAAGGAGCCATTTGGGGGTCGAAATATTACCGTAATGACCATACACAAGGCGCATCGGATTTTAAGGCGCTCTGTGAGCTTTTAAGAACATGGAAGGCTTTTAGGTGCACCTTTTAGTGCGGAAAATACGGTATATGCATTCATATTTCAGCTGTTATTGTTAAAGGGGAAGTCAAGTAAAAATAAATAAATCTTTGCAATAATATATTCTATGCACCCCCACTAGCGCATAAGGCTTCAGGTAATGACCAATCACGGCTCAAACCCAGAAAACAACTCAGCCGCAATTGGTAAAATGGCCGCCCCCTGAGATAGATAAAATGGCTTGGATTTTGCTGGTTAATTCTTATTTCGCAAACACAGTATTAATCAGAACGCTGTGTTCAGACTAGTGGGGTTTCTTAAAACATATTATTGAAAAGAAAATATTTCACTTGAGTTTCTCTTTAATGCCATTGAAGCACAATATCGAATTAAGTCATTTGTGCCCTGATGTCCTGAAAATGAGATCAGAGATTTTATGCTTCTCAGAGCAAATCATGACTCACTTGACCCACAAAGTCATCCAAAAGGTGAACACAGGCAGATGGAAAGGTTCACTTGGTTGTGGATTTCAACATCTCATATTAATTATCTGCACTCGAGCTTCTCTGACTTTTCCACTTAATCTGCACCAAGATATCTATTATTGGCTGATTTTTTTTACATCCAGGAGCTGAGCAGAAGTGACCTGATGAGGCAGCGTCTCTTCCTGGTGTGTCAGATCATCAGAGTGGGAAGCATGGAGCTCAAAGAGGGGAAGAAACAAACAGGTGGACTAAGGAGACCATTTGGTGTGGCTGGTGAGAGACTTTTTCCATAAGATCTAATACTATATCTGTGTATCCAATTCAGAACCCGTTCAACAATGAAAATGGCATTTCTTTGCTCTGCAGTACCTTTTGAATTGTACCGTTGTATAAAGTGAGGGATCCATGTGCTGAATTTAATGGCAGCACCTGTTTTCTGATCTGGAAAAAGTAGAATGACATCAGGAAAAGAGTTGAGCAACCATCTTTTTGTATTTGGCCTGACGGTGAGCCTATTTATGGAGAAATGTATTCTCAACAAATGGAGTGAAACCACAATCCAAAATGTGTCTAACTCAGAAGTCACATTATTCTTCTCTGCCAGGAAAATAAAACGCATTAAGAAAAGGCCTGGGTGGAATACACAGTTTTAAACCATCACCATTTTGTTGGATGAACATTAGGGCCACTCAATCTGCTAGAAATGTTGGCTGGATATTATCTCATTTGAGGAGAAAAATAAAATAATCTCATACCTTGGTTCTCTTAGAAAAATAGATTTAAATTGTCCTAAATAAATTGGTAGACACCTCAGGCCTGATCATTATTACAGACTATTTCCCTTTCAGTGCTCGGTGGGGGACTCTGCCCAACAGGTAAGAGGGAGGCTTAAATCACTGTAATGGATTCTGAGTAGTAGTGATTGATTTTATGCATATGGTAGGCAAACTCACAAAGAGGCCAAATGGATGTTCGACACTTGTATCTTAAAGTGGCCTCCTCCTTATTAATTCTGGGTTGGGTTCGTTGATCAGTCCATTTGTTTATTGCTTGTTAACAGCATGTATTATCTGCTGCATTTTTACCACAAAACATACATGAAAAGACTGCAGCACCGTTTGGCGGAAAACTGTCAAAAATAAAAAATGCATTTTCCTTGCAGGAGCAATCACACACCCTGTCATGGTTACCTTGAAAAAAGCTACATTTGGAAACTGCAGGATTCAAAACATTCAGTCTGTGAGTGGCACTTGCCATGATGGCCGTTCCCATTTCCAGGGAACGAGTCCACTGAAGGGCACAATGCAATGAATCTAAAAGCTAATGTATGCCATCCAGAATGAAGTTGAATATCAAGATGTTCACCCGGTGTTAGCATCAAAGCATCTGTAATTGGGCCAGGGGGCATTCGGCCAGTTTGTTTGGGGGGGGGGGTAACTGTCTTTCAATAAATATTATATAATTGTTTTCTGTAAATAACAAACACACGTATCGATATCTTGTTCCGAAAAATGCCAGACACGCACACATTGGTTAACGTGATTTGGGGACCAGTAGTAATAATACACAGGCGCGCTCATGTGGTCACTGACTGAAATGGCACCTTGCCTATCCTCATGCTGATGGCTGTGGTCCTTATGATCAACTGCAGCGTTTCCAACCAGGGGTAGTGTGTGAGCACATTGCACCTGGTACATGCAAACATTTAAAGGGGAAGTCAACTAAAGATTTTTCAGATTCTGTTAAAATTCATATTCCCATTGGTAATATGTTTTGTAATACATACACATTCCTCCCTGCAACTTGTCAACAACAGTTAGATTAAAAAAATTGGTTTTAATTACTTATTCCAAGTGTTTCCAGTCTTACTGGAAGCTTGATGGATTGTGGTTATAGAGACTCTAGCGGCTAGCCACTACTATGGTAACTCGAACTGACGTTTTAGCCTCTGACCAGCATGCGACATCATAGAAATATTGGAGAATTTCCATGCGCTACACAACACAGTACATTCAATATGCTAGCAATGTTTTGGAATTTGAGGAAGAAGATTTTTACACACGGGAACCGACAGAAGCGGGCATTGTCAACCCCTACGTGTTTGAGCTCATCAGTGGAAAGAGAAATTGAAAGTGATGACTGTGTACAATGCCACTATGGAGCCTGGATTCGAGGTGACGCAATACCGTGCAGAAAAGATTGGAAATAGAGACTGGTATGTTTTTGCACTCCTGTATCTGTACATATTTGCTGTCGCAACCTCAACCCGGTAGCACTACCACTTTAGAGACATGAACAGTCGGCCGTGCTGTGCTTGTGGGATTCATAATATTGTGTTGGCCGTATATGACATGTTACAATGCGGGGACGATTCTAAGCTGCATTTTCATTGCATGAAAATAGTACTTTTGTATTATATGCAAAGTAAAAACAAGGAGAGCACGAAACAATGAATGGGGGTGTTTAGCACGGCATATAAAAAGGCTTTGCCTTGTCGGGCAAGTACATAACTACATATTACACTACACATTTTTTTCTGTGATCTTCATCCCCGGGAAGGTGCTGTCATTTAGGGCAGCCAGTTCAAAACATTTCTCTTGTCGTCAGAGATTGAACATTCTTGTGCTTGTTAGTAGTTCCCCAGCAAGATATTTTTCAACGTAGCGGAGGCTTATGGTTGCTTAGAAAAGCGAGTGAAAAAAAAATTTCAAATAAACTACTTTGTGAAATGAAACCTGCTGTAACAAATAGCAAATTCTTGCTGGAAGTCTCTTAACGGAAGTCACGAACACAATCATTTCTCTATCAGAGCCCTCAGGAATAGGGTGGATAGGTGATGAGCAACTGCAGTCAAGTCAATTCTGGTGAAGTTTTTGGCCACTATTTGATATCATTTTACTGCTCTATATTCGTGCTTCTCAATTATTTTCTGTGGCAGCGTCCCAGGAAGTAGAAAACATTTCATGCACCCTCAACTTTCCTGCGAAACTATAAAT
>NW_017805009.1:2214372-2300396 GCF_001891065.2 Hippocampus comes
GGACATCGCCAGTACTGACAACTCCATCCATAATTTTCAACCAACATACTTTGTGTAGATAGGGCCGAATCTGTAGTTAGACCAGAGCGGAACGGCTTCGAGAATGTGCTTACTACTGAACGAATCGGTGATTGAGTTTTGGCATTAGAAACTCTGATAGCGAATCGATGGCAAAATCCTGATCGAGTAAAGCCTCCTCTACACATCACCTTGTATGCAGGAGATTATTTGAGTTCTTGATTTGTATTCTGTGGACAGATTGCAGTTGATTGATGGTTTGATTGATTGAAATTGAAAAACTTGATTAACCTTAATTGATGCTGCAATGAAATGTTAAATTGATGTGTTCACAAAACTTTAGTTGATCTACTCGGCCTGTTGAACTGGAGGTCGAACCCAGATGATCTTGACCAGATCCTGCAAAGGCTGATGGAGGTCGAAGGTGGCGAGATAGTTAAAGTAGGTGCTCTGCTCTACTCATGTCACACTAACTTTTTAATATGATGCTATAAAATACAGACTTTTTCAGATAATTTTTAATGAGACTCTTACAATAAGCCTTGGGGGGCGGGGGGTGCACAGTTTCTCCAGGATACTCTTGATGCTCTGTTCAACATTATGATGGAGACTTCAGAAAAGGACACCTATGACACACTGGTGTTCAATGCCTTGGTGAGTTTCGGTATCCACTTGACATCTGTTATTTTTGGCAAGACTGCATTTCATCACATGATAAATTAGCATTTTCTTCAGTTCCTGGGTCTCTTTTTTCCCCCTAGGTTTTTGTTATCATGCTGATTGGTGACATCAAATTCCAGCACTTTAACCCAGTCCTTGAAACCTACATAAACAAGCACTTTAGTGCCACTTTGGCTTACATGTGAGTCCCTACCATCTTAAAATGCTCGCAATATGACACCCTTCATTTGTGTGATTCTCCACCTACCTTATGGTGTAATTATCATGAGAACTAAAGTTAAACTTATTTCCATTTTCAGGAAGCTTACCAGGGTGCTCAACCACTATGTGGGCCACGCGGAGGAGCCTGCTCTCACTGAGAAGCTCTATGCGGCACTCAAGGCTCTCAAGTATTTGTTCAGATTTATTGTCCAGTCTCGGATCCTCTACCTGAGGTATCTAAGGGCCGCTCACCCTCCCACTCATACTTTTGTTTTAGAGGATTAGCTTGTAATGTGATCCACCTTTGCAGGTTCTATGGAAACAGTGAAGATGGGGACGCTTTCTTCAACTCAATTCGCTCTCTGTTCCTGTCTTTCAACACTCTCATGGACAGACCACTTGATGAGGGAGTGAAAATAAAGGTATGATCTATTATGTTATTTTTTGGCTACAGCTAATGGCTGTAAGTTAACATACCACTCCATTTACTTTATGACTCGTCAAGTCAGGGCAGTGACGCACTGAGCGATGCTCCTCTGAACGGTCGCGCAGGGGTTTTGTCACAAGATTTCACACATAATGTGTTGAATCATAGCCAATCCAAATGAACAGAAGCTTTCACATTGGCAAAAAAATCAATTCCCAGATTTTCAAGCGAGCGGTATACAGCTGCCCGCAGCACGCCATCACGTGATAGAAAGTGCACAGATATTGTCTTTTACAACACTACTTAACCAAATTTGTAATTTCTTATATACCTGCAGATGAAATAGCAGAGGTTCTGAGAAAATGTACGCAAGAAGTGTACATCAAGCGCCGGTTACATTCAAGTGAATGGAGCGAGCCCTGTCTTTTAATATTTCCCCATTTTTGTCTTAATTCTCACCCACATCCAATCTCCGTAACAACCTACATCTTCCTTGAGTGACACTCTTATCATTTTATGGATTAAAAAAAGTGATACAGTAAAACGTATTGTGTGGAGAGCCTCAGGATGCAATACAGGCTTGCGCTGTTCACATCGCAGCTAGTCCATAAACTGAATCACCTAATGTTTGAGGATGATTTGCCACCTGTCATTTTTTGAAGCCTTTATGAATAGTTTAGAAACTCAATAGTCTGAAAAATAGGTTACCTCCTGGCATTGTCAGGCGGTTAAAGAAATGCTTCAACTTGATGACACCCTGTACTTTGTATTTTTAGGGGGCGATATTGAAATACCTCCCTGGCATCATTAATGATATCCAGACTGTCTTTGATCCTGTCGAGTTAAGGTAATTCTCAAGGGGGAATGCACAACTTGGAATAATATTTGTTTCCATTGTGAATTATTTTTCTCCCAATCCTGCTACTGTAAAGTTAACAACACACCATGTGAATTGTATGTTTGAGAGACAATTACAACATAGGAAGTGTACTCTCATTTTACAGCATTTTGCTGGCGAAGTTTATTGAGAGCATTCCCGACTCACAGCTTGTGCGTCAGAAGCTGGGCTGCATGTGCAAAATGGTGGAGAGTGACCTTTTCACGCAGCCAGGTAGGGTTTTTTTTTTTTTTAGCCTGATGCCACATTACAAAATTTTCCACAAGATGCATTGAACACATAAACCACCGCCTCATGCTCATATGACACTTTCACAGTCCCTAGGGGGACTAGAAATGGAGCATGTCATACTGTGAACACATTTCTCTGCTTTGTTTCCACAGATTGTCGGGATGTGCTTCTGCCACTTGTCAATGACCAGCTGAGTGGGCAGCTGGATGATCACTCCAGTAAACCTGACTACGAGGCCTGTGTCCAACTACTTAGCACTGTGTTGGACATCGTGGATCGCAAGGACGTGGTAAATAGTTACTCAAACAGATCAAAATGGCTGGCACCTCAGGATACAATTACATAAGCATCTTGTCAAAACAAGATTACAGGCACACACGGCCAGGGTTTATTGCTATACAGATAGAAGACACATGAAAAGAAAAGCCGAAATAGTCAAATGCTGCAGATTCCGTGCATAATTGAATGGCTATGCTGTAAAACACAAAAGTCCATGCGAAGGCGAAGAGACAAGCATTCACACTAATTTTGTTGCGCATTTGAAATATTTCTTTCTGGAGAAGGAATACTGACACGAAAGCTTTTACTCACATACCAAATATATTTAGTTTTGTAGTTGCTCTTTTGCGTTTGATAATTACCATGCCCTTCCAACTCGCCAGTTTCCTCTGTCATCCGTCAAATTCTTTTCTTACACATTTTGGTGTGGAGTAGGTTAAACATTTTGCTCTTGTCCATACTTACGGTTAATATGCATAGCATGTTACTCAAATAGAGTGGTGTAGAATATCATACGACCACAGTACTTTGCACTAAATGAATGCTTCTACCTGTAGTGCTATAAAGGTACATGAATGTGAATGTGTGAATGTATTCGTGCAGGGTCCGACCAGGGGGCACATTCAGCTGATAATGGAGCGCCTACTTCGCAGGGTTAATCGCACTGTCATAGGCATGGACAGATCGTCCCCACTCATAGTAAGTGTAATGTTACTGCAGGAATATGTCCTCAGGAAGTGCAGACATTTGTAACACTAAATGCTCTCTTTATGAAGACGAAAAATACCTCCCGTAAACTATATACTAACACTTGTTAAAATTTGCTTGAATAAAACACATAAGTGCTCTGAGTGTCCTTCTGTGTGGGACTGGGGAATTACTATGAATTAATGTAATGTAACAAATAACCTTCTCTGTGACAGGGCCACTATTTGTCCTGCATGACTGCAATCCTGAAGCAGATGGATGACATGCATTATGCCCATTATATTGGCACCTTTAAGACAAGACAGGATATCATTGTAAGTGTTGCGGTGCTGCCTTTGTTGCTAGTTGCTGTACGCCTCAGCCTTTAACACCCTTTCAATAATGGACATTAAACCACGCAGGCCACTTTCTACTCCTATAGAGATTATTGATTCTAAACATATCATGCAAATGATGGGAATGACTTGATAATCTCAGTTGGCCTCTAGTGGTTGGAACATGACGCGTGCCTGATGTGCAGCAATACTGGTCTTCAACTGGCGCTTACGATGACGCTTCTTCTATCATCAGGACTTTCTCATGGAGACATTCATCATGTTCAAGGACCTCATGGGGAAGGTATTCCCTGCTGACTGGATGATTATGAACCTGGTGCAGATGCAAGTCTTCCTGAGAGCCATAATCCAGTATTCTGATGTCCTCAACATGTATTTCTTAGACCAAGCACATTTTGAACTACAGGTGTGTTTTCACCTTTCAATTCAAGAGACTAATAATGTATCACGTTAAATGGTTTAGTATTTTAATGAAACCTATGTATCCTCCACAGCTGTGGAATAGTTACTTTCATTTGACCGTGGCATTCCTCACCCATAAGACACTGCAACTTGAGTCCTTCTCTCAAGAGAAACGCAACAAGATACTAAACAAGTGAGATTTTTGCATACCATCTTTAAACTTGAGGGGCTGAATTGGAATGAATTTCCAGCCCGAATGAGGAAAATATGTGCTCAACTGATTTACATTTGCAACAGATATGGTGATATGAGGAAGACCATTGGCTTTAAGATCAGAGATATGTGGTACAATCTTGGTGAGTATTTATTTACGACCATCTAATATTAGATTATTTTATCATATATTTTTGTGATTTTTTTGGGGGTGGTGAGGGGGCTGCAGTTACACAAGCAGAATAACAAGACAATGTTTTTATTGTTCAGTTTCACTGTACTGTTTTGTTTGCAACATTATTAAATTGCACTCCGCTTGTCGTGAGATGAAGATGCAGTTTATTGCCTTCTCAAATTATACACTTATTCTTTTGAGTGTTAATCTGTTTTCCTCTAGGCCCCCATAAAATGAAGTTCATCCCATCCATGGTCGGACCTATTTTGGAGGTCACCCTGGTGGCTGAGCCAGAGCTGAGGAAGGCCACAATTCCCATCTTTTTCGATATGATGCAGTGTGAGCACAATTTCAGCCCCGGGCGCACATTTGAAATGGTACAATCTCCAATCTTATGCACCATGTGTTTTCTTTAAATCAAAGTTTTTCGATACATCACGTGGTCTATTTGCCTGTAAGTGCCTGCATCCGCCATCCTTTTTTGTGCATCTTTTTTTTTTATTATCAGAACAAATACTACTTTTCACCAAGGAAGTGTAGCACAATTATGTAATTTGCCCATAATTTTCTTCTTTTCAGTTTGAAAATGAACTGATAACAAGACTGGATCAAGAGGTTGAAGGAGGTCAAGGAGATGAGCAGTACAAAGTCCTACTGGAGAAAACGTAATTTTTGTCACTTACGCTAAAAGGCAAATCTTTCTTTGCTAGCACATTTCCCTCAGGAACCGAATAGACACATATTTGGTCCGAAATTATTCACAGGTGAATTACAGATTTAGTTTTAGTATTTTATGTTGTTTTTTTTTGTTTTTTTGTTTTTTTTTAAGATTTGGTAAGTCAAAGCAATCAGCAACGATTAAAGAATTACAAAACTATTATTGTGATAACTCTTGCATCTATCATAAATAATAATACAGTAATAATAATGTGCAAATATATCAGATAGTGGGTCGGGGCAGCGTGACAAACCGTACGTATGGACCCACAGGTTACTGGAGCACTGCAGACGCCATAGATACCTGTCACAGTCAGGTGAAGAGCTGGCGCTTCTGCTGAGCAGCCTGCTGGAGAATCTCCTGGCATACCGCACCATCACACATGATGAAAGTCCTGAGCATCGCATGAGCTGCACTGTCAATGTGCTGGTACGGCCCATTCCTGTGTTCACACAACGGCTGACATGTTTGTCCCTGAACCAAAGCAGTTATTTGACATGACATTAGTTTGCTTTCTCTTTCAGAATTTCTACAAGGAAAAAAAGAGGGAAGACATTTACATCCGGTAAGTCAGGTAGCCCTTTTGTCATCTGGATGTTTTATTAAATGCTCCTTTTTGATGTGTTCTTATCACTAGGTACTTGTACAAGCTGCGGGATTTACACCTGGACTGTGAAAATTACACAGAGGCCTCATATACTCTCCTGTTACATGCTGAATTACTTGAGGTCTGTCATATTCAGATCTTACTTTTAACATTTTAAGATGTTGCTCTTACTTACACATCCGATGTATTGATTTTGTACCAGTGGTCTGACAAAACATGTGCACCTCATTTGATTCCCCGAGACGGGAAGCATGTGTGGACACAACAGGAGTTGAAAGAAAGACTCTTCCAGGAGATCATATGTTATTTGGACAAAGGCAAGGTGAGTATTGCTAATTCTGCCACTGTGCTCAATGTTTGGTCAATGTTTCAAAATTTAACATATCGACTTCAGGTTTCTTTGTTGTGCCGTTATTTGAATATTTCACACTAGGGCTGAATGATTTATTGTTTTTGGATCGAAATCGCGATTCCAGACAGTGCGATCATGCGTTCACCAAAATTTTGTTTTTCTGCAGCGTTCCTGTTGTATCAACTATAATCTCATAAAAACACCACCTTCTTTATTTTTCGATTAAGATCACCAATCAAAAGTAGCCTGCTACTCATGGCAGGTCAAAGGCGTTGAGCTGCTGCTTGCAAATTGAGAGGAATATTTAGCACCAACCGTACCCAGGCACAAGCTACGAGCTGCGTTTGCTAGCTGACACGGCTTAACCTTGCCCGTTGGCGCAGATCCTCTCTTCTAAATAACTAATGCTCGCCTTCATGGCAGCAAATAAGTAGCCTAATCATGCCTAACTGAGCAAGAGGGAACAGAAGAAGCCCGCGATAATCGCTAAGTTAATGTTGTGTCACCAAATAGCCGAAAACATGTTTTGGTGTACAATAATGGTTTTCACAGATGTCTGGCTGGAACCGTGTTTAAGAGCAACCAGCTATGAACACGAGGTAATTTAATAAGTGTCTCGAGAGAAATTAGTAAAGGGCAAGAACACACCCCCAAAACTCAAAAACGAATCTGTTAAATCAGCCAGGAGGAGGCACTAAAAAGCTCAAAATAATACTATCTGGTTACATCCATCATCCACTATCCCAACTGCTTATCCTCATGAGGGTCGGATTAAATATTTATGAAGTCATCTTTGTATTTGTGTTTGTTTGCTTTGTTTTGAACCCTACAGTGCCGAGTTATAGCAACATAATGATAGGTGTCAAAATAACATTCTTAGTTTTTTTTTTAATCAGTCTAGTTTTGCTAAGGAACTAGATTTATTTGTTTATTTATTTAATGTATTTATGGCAAAGATGAAAAAGTAGACATACGACATGAATACGCAATATTTTAATGAAAAGAGACAGAGAATAAATCGGACTTTTTCTGCCTCTTAACGGGAAATATTTACTTTTGACATGTAAATAACTTGCATTGTAATTTTTACACTTAGGTGGGTATCACGATAGGTACTATTAGTGTCAAGGGATTCAATATACAGTCAAACCTCGGTTTTCGAACGTCTCGGTTCTCGACCAATTCGGTTTTTGACCAAAAATTTTGAGTTTTTTATGCCTCAGATGACGAACAGATTTCGGTTCTCGAACAAACTGAGCGCACTTGAATGCACCATTTGACTCCTCTCTACCTGAGGAAGTGAGTGACGCTTGCTCAGGTAGAGGAGGAAGTGAAGCTTCCTTGTGTTGCTTTCCATTGTGAGCAGACGTGTTCAATAAACATTATTTTAAAAATAGCCTGTTTTCGGTTTTCGAACAATTTCGGTTTTCGAACAGCCTTCTGGAACAGATTATGGATGAAAACCGAGGTTTGACTGTATATTATGATATGAGCCATATTACTCTGCCCTCAGTCTCCATTTAAAACAAGGTAGCCTATGACAAAAGTGTGAAAAACTATTTCCATACGAAATTACATTTATGAACAGTGACCATGTAAGTTAGTGTCATAGAGTCGTAATTGTAAAAGTTGCTATGCATTGTCAATATCGCGCTGAATCTTTATTTTTTTATTTATTTTTATGGGGGGCGGGTGTGACGGCGGTGATTCGCAATTCAATCTTTTCCTGAAATCATTTAGCCCTGTTGCGTACTTTTGCTAATTAACGGATAGTCTGTGAAGCCATTAGCTATCTAACGGAAATCCATTTTATGATCCAGATGTGGGAGAAGGCTATTGAACTCGGCAAGGAGCTGGCCAAGATGCACGAGAGCCACATGTTTGACTTCATGGAGCTCAGCCAGCTGCTGGTAAGAAGCTCCATATGCATTCCATTTACACCCTGAACCAAATTCTATTACCGCTACAGAAAACAAATCCAAAAATAGTACATCCAAATGTATATGTAGGTGTGTGTGTGTGTGTGTGTGTGTGTGTGTGTGTGTGTGTGTGTGTGTGTGTGTGTGTGTGTGTGATGAATAATGGTGGGAATTTGTTTAAGGATGCCAGAGGCTGAAGTGCAATTAATTTCAAAACAGTCAAGGGCTTGTAGTGTGCATGTCAATGCAAGCACCCACACAATTTGATTCAAGTATATTTTGAAAAGCACTTATATTTATCAATATTAGCAGTTTAGTGCAATATTGGTTCAGTAGTGTGTTGTACACAAAGTGAAGCATGGTAGTAGGGATGGAAACAGTAGCCAGGGAGCATTTTGATCAATACGGCAGCAGTTGTTACTCTGCGGATGTGTGTGTCAAATTTAAATGTATTTTGAAGAATCCAGTTAATGGTGTGTTGTTTAACAAAGAAAAGAAAAATCACGCATAGTCAGTTTTGTTGTTGCTGTTTTTTGTCATCAACACAATTTTATTATGAGCAACTATGGTGCCTTGATATACAAGTGACGCAATTTGAGTTATGATTGGCTTTTTTCATCCTTTGACTTAACGAGCCTAAAAGTTAAAGGAAAAAAACACTTTTTGTGTCTGTTTGACTTGACAGTCGAATATTTAAATGATCTGAAAAAAAGTCAACTCTCTGGCCTCATCTTATGCCTGTAATTTTACCTTCATTTTATAATTTTTTTTATATTTCATATCTGACACTTGAAATGATTTTGAAACTTGTCATGCCACGCCAAAAATAGCCTGTCAGAGACAGCTGTGTCAAAAAGCTGCACTGAACTGTGTGTCAATCTTTGCTGTGCACGTTCACATACATTCAAATCGCACACGGAGTCTGCTACACACAGCACCCTTACGGGTATAGTCCTGGGTGTCTTATTTCACTCTGGTTAGCAACAACAACAAAAAAACGTTAAAAGGAAGGAATTGGATAGCGCTCTAAACAAATCAAGTGTACACATATGTAACGCTAGTATCCTAAACCGATGACTTAATCTCTGCACTTGGAAAACACAACACCTATGTTGCCGATATCACCAAGTCATGAGGAAAGTTTAGCACCTCTTACATTTTTAAGGGATTGCACTTTCCCAAAAATACAACATCGAACCGGTTACATTTCATCTTTGCAACTTTACAACTTGAACGAGTCGTACTACCAATGTAGCAGCTTTGACTAACGTCGTTTGTATGCAGTGTACGTAGTACCTGCAGTGTATGTCATGTGCACGTTAATGATGGTGATGAAGGGAGGAGTGGAGTGAGGCTTCATTAAAATCTTGTCAGCAGCTTGAAAATTGCCAAGTCCACCTTAAAATTTGCAATTCAAGCGGTGTATGATGTTAGGTCACTCAATTCACGTCACAAGGGGCATTTTGTCAGATATAATTAGTAAATATCCTTCAAAGAAGAGTCTTCAAACTGTTGTCAAAGTAAACATAATACAAGATAATCACACATGCATTGAAAGCAACCACAATTGTAACATACAAGGGATAACTCTCTGGACAATGGATATCTGAACACAAAGATTGCAAGATTACATGTAGACAGGCCATATTACAATAGTCACAAGCAGGTATTCTTTTTCCTCGGTAAATAACTAATATTAGTGCTGAACTGATGAGCTAAGAGGACTTGAGAGATTCCAGTGATGTCTTAAACTGTCCCCAGGTAGCCAATGTCCACACACCATAAATAGCAGCAGAATTGAAGGAGAAAGTGTGACCAAAACTGTTCAAATATTTTTAATTCCATTTAATTTTGTCCTTACTTGATGTTTTTATAAAGTATAGTATTGTAGAGTGCAAGTTCTCATTTAATTCATTGGGGGCAGGGGGGGGGGCTGATACTGATGAATGGCATTTCCATTCACTTCAGTCAGGAAAGAAGAATATGAACAAATTAAGCTTGTAATTCAAGGCACCACTGTATATTTGTAACCGAGGTTTGACTGTATATTATGATATGAGCCATATTACTCTGCCCTCAGTCTCCATTTAAAACAAGGTAGCCTATGCCAAAAGTGTGAAAAACTATTTCAATACGAAACGGCGGTGATTCGCAATTCAATCTTTTCCTGAAATCATTTAGCCCTGTTGCGTACTTTTGCTAATTAACGGATAGTCTGTGAAGCCATTAGCTATCTAACGGAAATCCATTTTATGATCCAGATGTGGGAGAAGGCTATTGAACTCGGCAAGGAGCTGGCCAAGATGCACGAGAGCCACATGTTTGACTTCATGGAGCTCAGCCAGCTGCTGGTAAGAAGCTCCATATGCATTCCATTTACACCCTGAACCAAATTCTATTACCGCTACAGAAAACAAATCCAAAAATAGTACATCCAAATGTATATGTAGGTGTGTGTGTGTGTGTGTGTGTGTGTGTGTGTGTGAGATGAATAATGGTGGGAATTTGTTTAAGGATGCCAGAGGCTGAAGTGCAATTAATTTCAAAACAGTCAAGGGCTTGTAGTGTGCATGTCAATGCAAGCACCCACACAATTTGATTCAAGTATTTTGAAAAATGCACTTATATTTATCAATATTAGCAGTTTAGTGCAATATTGGTTCAGTAGTGTGTTGTACCCAAAGTGAAGCATGGTAGTAGGGATGGAAACAGTAGCCAGGGAGCATTTTGATCAATACGGCAGCAGTTGTTACTCTGCGGATGTGTGTGTCAAATTTAAATGTATTTTGAAGAATCCAGTTAATGGTGTGTTGTTTAACAAAGAAAAGAAAAATCACGCATAGTCAGTTTTGTTGTTGCTGTTTTTTGTCATCAACACAATTTTATTATGAGCAACTATGGTGCCTTGATATACAAGTGACGCAATTTGAGTTATGATTGGCTTTTTTCATCCTTTGACTTAACGAGCCTAAAAGTTAAAGGAAAAAAACACTTTTTGTGTCTGTTTGACTTGACAGTCGAATATTTAAATGATCTGAAAAAAAGTCAACTCTCTGGCCTCATCTTATGCCTGTAATTTTACCTTCATTTTATAATTTTTTTTATATTTCATATCTGACACTTGAAATGATTTTGAAACTTGTCATGCCACGCCAAAAATAGCCTGTCAGAGACAGCTGTGTCAAAAAGCTGCACTGAACTGTGTGTCAATCTTTGCTGTGCACGTTCACATACATTCAAATCGCACACGGAGTCTGCTACACACAGCACCCTTACGGGTATAGTCCTGGGTGTCTTATTTCACTCTGGTTAGCAACAACAACAAAAAAACGTTAAAAGGAAGGAATTGGATAGCGCTCTAAACAAATCAAGTGTACACATATGTAACGCTAGTATCCTAAACCGATGACTTAATCTCTGCACTTGGAAAACACAACACCTATGTTGCCGATATCACCAAGTCATGAGGAAAGTTTAGCACCTCTTACATTTTTAAGGGATTGCACTTTCCCAAAAATACAACATCGAACCGGTTACATTTCATCTTTGCAACTTTACAACTTGAACGAGTCGTACTACCAATGTAGCAGCTTTGACTAACGTCGTTTGTATGCAGTGTACGTAGTACCTGCAGTGTATGTCATGTGCACGTTAATGATGGTGATGAAGGGAGGAGTGGAGTGAGGCTTCATTAAAATCTTGTCAGCAGCTTGAAAATTGCCAAGTCCACCTTAAAATTTGCAATTCAAGCGGTGTATGATGTTAGGTCACTCAATTCACGTCACAAGGGGCATTTTGTCAGATATAATTAGTAAATATCCTTCAAAGAAGAGTCTTCAAACTGTTGTCAAAGTAAACATAATACAAGATAATCACACATGCATTGAAAGCAACCACAATTGTAACATACAAGGGATAACTCTCTGGACAATGGATATCTGAACACAAAGATTGCAAGATTACATGTAGACAGGCCATATTACAATAGTCACAAGCAGGTATTCTTTTTCCTCGGTAAATAACTAATATTAGTGCTGAACTGATGAGCTAAGAGGACTTGAGAGATTCCAGTGATGTCTTAAACTGTCCCCAGGTAGCCAATGTCCACACACCATAAATAGCAGCAGAATTGAAGGAGAAAGTGTGACCAAAACTGTTCAAATATTTTTAATTCCATTTAATTTTGTCCTTACTTGATGTTTTTATAAAGTATAGTATTGTAGAGTGCAAGTTCTCATTTAATTCATTGGGGGCAGGGGGGGGGGCTGATACTGATGAATGGCATTTCCATTCACTTCAGTCAGGAAAGAAGAATATGAACAAATTAAGCTTGTAATTCAAGGCACCACTGTATATTTGTTAAAACACAAAGAGACGGACAACATATGTCAACATTTGAGTTTTGTCTTGCAGAAAAAACAAGCAGAGTTCTATGAAAAAATAATGCATGCCATGCGACCACAGCCAGAGTACTTTGCTGTTGGATACTACGGCCTTGGATTCCCTTCTTTCCTCAGGGTAAGAAACGATGAATAAACATACAATTTTATGTATTTAATGAACTGGCTCTTTGAAATACGTTGTTTTTTTTTAAGCTGTGCAATTATGCTCTAATGATTTCAACTCCTTGATGATTCAAGAGCCATGCCACAATGACGTCAATCTATACTTCAGTATATTGTTTTTTTCCCCTTCTATAAAGTGCAAAGTTTAGCTATTTTTTTAATGGCCTTTGGTTGACCTATCAAAAAATACCGAGCCCACTTTTATTAAAACTATAACATTTGGGTGCAAATGCATTTCTGAAAGGGCATCCTAGTTTGAATGAGTTCTAATGTTTCTCAGTACTTCTTTTTCATTCCAGAACAAGATGTTCATCTACAGAGGCAAAGAGTATGAGTGGCTCGAAGACTTCAGTTTAAAGCTACTCTCTCAGTTCCCAAACGCTGTTCGCATGACCAGCACAGCGCCCCCTGGAGACAACATCAGCAACTCTCCTGGACAGTGTATCCTTGCATTAGAGAAAACTGCTGAGGTCAATCAAAGTGTCCAAAATGTCTGGCTAAAATAAATCCTTGGGAGCTTTTCTTTAGGAAACCAGGGCTTGGTTGGATGAACAGTACAGTCAATTACTGTGAAACCTCAAGAGAACACTTTAAAAACAAAAATAAAACCAGCACTCTGTTTTTTTATTGTCTTTATTTTAAGTTTTCTTTATTTATTGGCTGTTGTGAGTTTTGGGGGAGAAAGTACAGGGCTCTCAGTATTCTAACAACTACAGTCATTGTAATGGTGCAGTGATAGATATTCAGTCTGTTTTTCTTTGTTTCTATGTCGTCAAACTATGTCTATGTTTAGACCCACCCGGTGTGTGGCACAAGGAAGTTTGGGCACCACTGATCTGGAGAATAGCGGTCACACCCCCGTTTATGAATGATGGACCTTTAAACATGTTATGACCACAATATTCTCAGTTATGACCAAAATATTTTGATTACATTTATTTATTGGATTTATTTCGTGCAGGAAAAAAACATGCTCTCCTTATAAGTGTAGTGTAGAGCAGAGTGGTGCTCACATCCAGAGCGGCAACAACACGTCCACAATGTAAGGTATTTTCATATTTAAGGTATGCGATATTTTTCAAATGGATTTCAATGACATTCACAAGTCTTCGGAAAACTCCATGCTCCGTGATTTCCAGACTTCACCGAATCACACCACTTCGTTGGTTGCGCACAAATGTCTAAGTTACACATGGGGAAACCTTTCAGCTGTGTCCCTAGTCCAGAGAGGAGTCTGCATATAATGAAAAAATGATTCACCGCCATTTGACTGTCCTTCCACAGTACTAGTTGTCTTTCTCCTTAGTCGAACCTCAGACATCCAGTGTTTTACTGTCAAGCCAGTGCTCGTCGTACCAGACCAGTTTAAAGACAAGGGTGTTCCAGAGCAGATATTAAAGTGATTAAGAGTTCCTTTAACCACAACAGATTTTTAAGGTCTTGCCATCAAATCACCAACTCTCTGTTCTTGCAGTTATTACCGAACCAATGAAGTGGACCAATTCCAGTATTCTCGGCCCTTCAGAAAAGGTGAAAAGGATCCAGACAATGAGTTTGCAGTGAGTGCGGTTTGATGTTCTTATTCATATAATATTTGAAATCACATGTCCACAAATTCTCTGAAATGCATAAACAACCCTTTTTGTACATGAATCACTATTTAAGTTCTCCCCCACAGACCATGTGGATTGAGAGAACCACTTATTTAACTGCCTATCACTTCCCTGGGATTCTGAAATGGTTTGAAGTCAAATCTGTCTCCGTGGTAAGAAACGGCCTCATGTTGTTTTCCTGTCCAAAGGGTTAGCATTGCTTTCACTTATTCTTTCACCTATTTCCAAAACACTCTCACCATGTACAGGAGGAGATCAGTCCTTTGGAGAATGCCATAGAGACCATGGAGATGGCCAATGAAAAGCTGAGTAACCTGGTGCAGCAGCAAGCCTGTGACCGCTCACTGTCCATCAACCCACTCTCCATGATGCTCAGTGGCATCGTTGATCCGGCAGTCATGGGTGGCTTCTCCAATTATGAGAAGGTTTGCGCCTCTGTTCTGCCACGACACTGCTCACCGCATTCTTTGTGATTTTTAGCCGTGTTATGTGCAAGTGTGTGTGTGTGTGTGTGTGTGTGTGTGTGTGTGTGTGTGTGTGTGTTTGTGTGTGTGTGTGTGTATAAAATAATTGCTTGGGGCCTTAATTTGGTCAGCGGTGCCCCTGTGTATACTGTAGTGTCAAGGAAGGTCGGAGGGGACGCTACACTGCACACAGACTGAACGTTAGCCTGCCATGACGAATGGAAAACATTGTCGTTGGTGCTTGAAGATGGGCCAGCAGCAGTATACAAGTCTGCTGTATGGGAGCAATTTGCACAACAGTAAAAAAAAAAAAAAAAAAAATTGTTGATTGTTGTGATTATGGACAACTGGAGACTTGCTTGTGACTTGCACATGTGTGACTTTCTCCCACCTCTGGTAAATACACTTCAAGTGTATGTTTAATTCCTAACCCCAATAAAAAGAAGGACCATGAGTTATTAATGGCCTCGAGCCTGCTCTGTTCACAAGGGGACTGCTGTAGCTTATTTGTCACGATGTTGAAACATCCTGCATCGAATGTAGCTTGGGGCAACATTTGACGGGTGCATGTTTATGATTCTTTAAAACAGTCTGTCCTCTTTAGGCCTTCTTTACGGACACCTACATTCACGAACACCCAGAAGACCATGAGCGTATTGAGGTCCTGAAACAGCTCATTGCCCTGCAGGTAAATCTTTGCACCAGCTTTCTCACTGACACGGGTCTTAAAGCACACAATGTTGCGTCACACTTGACCGCCCGTCTTGCCCCTCCAGATCCCTGTCCTGGCAGATGGCATTCGCATCCATGGGGAGAAAACGACAGAGCAGCTGAAGCCCTTACACAACCGCCTGGTTACTTGCTTCCAGGACCTTCGGGAGAAAGTAGAGAAGCATTACGGCGTCATAACCTTGGTGTGTTGCCAGATGCACACTCAATTTTAAAGGAAGAAAAAACGCAAACGTGATCCGTTGGCCCTCTTTCCTTCCTACCGCCCTGTTCACATTCAACGCACAATCAACATTGTTTTAGTCCCGGCTAATACGTTTTCGCCAGTGCTTTGCGGCTTTCATTTTTTTCCACCATCGATGTGGCCTTCGCCTGCCAACATTCCCTCATGAGGCTTAATCCTATTTGTGTGTCCCAGCCCTGCTCTCTCACAGAGAGAAAGAAGAGTCGCGTGGGCTCGGTGGTGATGCCCTACATCCTGTCCTCCACACTGCGCCGCATGTCCACTGTCTCAACCCTCTCCAATGCCTCCTCGGCCCTTTCCAGCGGCTCTATATCCTCCGACGGACCTTCAGGCATTTCCTCCCAAGAGTCAGTCCTCGTACTCCCTCATTAGGCCCTTTTGTCTCCCTTAGCCAGTGTCCCTGTTCCCCCTAACTGATCATGGGGCCACGCCTCTCTTCATTGGTGGTTTTTGCAACCTCTTATCTCCACCCTTTTTCATCCTCCCGCTTCTTTTTCTCTTTCCCCACGATTCCCAACCAGTTCCTTGTTGTCCCGCCCCAGCGATCGCCGGACCTCAGTGTTGTCCCGCTCAGAGGAGGACAACAGGATCGCGAGAAAGAACAGGAAGGAGTGGAGTGTGAGCAAGTCTCAGGTCCTGCTGGAGAGACAGTCGGATGCGGATGAGGTGAGTACTTGTTTCATTTCGTGAACCCGTGCCATAATCATATTGTTTATTATTATTATTATTATTATTGTGTTATCCACCTGTGAGTTGGGGGTAGCTCAAAGTCTCTGCTTCATGAAAACTCTCACCTTTGTTTTACACTTTAATCCCAGAGTCCTGCGGAGAAGCAGCAGCGACCCAAGAGTTTACAACTGGGCGACAGACGACTGACGCTCTCCTTGTTCCAGGGTGTCTCGTCCCAGCTCAGCCTGTCCAACCCACTCAGTCCTCTACCTGCCTCTCCTCACACGCCTCTCACACCACGCAGCTCAAGTATGGAACACAAACTACCGCTCTGACACACACACGCACACACACACACACACACACACACACACACACACCACTGCCTGTCATCATTTCATTTTCTGTCAGTCATGACGGATATAGCTACCTTGTGTAAGCGCATTCTGCTCTAAAGCCCAAATTAGGCCTCACACACACGCATATTCACAGATGCATGCTGTCTGGATTGGGATCATTTTCTCTCTCATGTGGTAGGTTTTTCATCGCTGCTCAGTGACAATGATGCCAACACCATTGACACCCCAGGGACCCCCCCACCAATGCCTCCAAAGAAACACCCGCATGAGATTGACATCGCTGCCTTCTCTTCAGAGGTGCATCTGCTCAAAGCAAATGCCATCCCACCCACTAATGCATATTTAATGGCATATAAACGCTTAAATATTCAGAAATATAACACCACTCTCTGCTTCCTTGCAGTTCATTCCTCCGCTGCCAGTGAAAATTGATAGCAAGCCTCCACCACCGCCTCCCAAAACCCGGAAGTCCATGTTCCCCTCATATGAGCACAGCCCCCAGTAGGGCCACACAGACCATCAAGCTGCCGCTTCTTCCATGCAATGCTGTGATAAAGTACAGCTTCATTTGTGAGACGGTGGGACGGCACAGTTCACAACAGATGCAGGACCATCTAAGTGATGTATTTACAATTTTCAGAGGTCTTTTTCACAACCCTCAATGAAAGATAATGTGGAATACTATTTTGGGTGCCGCCAGTTTTTATGAAATTGTTCGATTTGATTTGTTTCTCGATCACAGAGATCAAGCTTGACGCTGCTTAGAGGCATTCCGTATTTCAACAGGTAAAAGCTGTATTACGTACTTAACGTTAATCATGAGCAGGGAAAACAATTTAGAGCTAACTGTGTGTTGTAGTTTGTGCGTGCAATTGCGGTGTGGGTGTTAGAGCTAAAACTTTATGTTTCAGAGACACTGGATGGCATTATTGAATGTGATACACATTTATTGTTTGTTTTTGATGCGGATGCTGTAATTGTTTGCCTTCAAGCAGCATCATGTTGGTGCTTTTTATTCAAAGGAATAGTTTGAAATTTTTTTTGGATGAAAATGTTCTTTCTTGAAAACATCAATACACTGCAGAGTATTTTTATGGGCCAAAAACTAAATCTCGCCTGGGCCACTTGGTGTACCTTATAGCGTCTGACTGAAAACTGTGATTCCTGCTCATACCATATGAATATTCTATTTCATTTCCAATTTCATTTGACAACGTTGATGGTTGGCTAGGACATGCAACTCGAGCTACAGTTGTGCTTGCAAAAAAAAAAAACCAAAACGTTTGAGCATCTGATATCGAGCTGTGTGCAGTCATCATCTTTTTACTCAACAGTTTCGCAAAGCTAACGGGCTCCCTGCTGCATGTACGCCACACGTAAAATATCAAACTATTCCTTTGAAGAATCCAAAACACTGTATAGTACAAACACGGAGGCCTTTTGAAGTTCAGATTTATCTTCATGTCTCCATGAATTTCCTGGTTCTTCCTGAAATTAACTTATTGTTGTTCGTTGTATTTCAATATTTCTGTTGTATTGCAAATCCAGTGTGAAAAGATGTTTTTTCTTTTTTCGCATATTACATTGCATCATATATTTCATCATGCTATACATGTATTTACCGCCAAATTGTGTGTGCCAAAACAATGCCATGGAAACAATGAAAGTTGCCAGTATTTAAATTTAAATGTTAGTTTTTTTAAATGGTTTCAAGAGGATTAGATTTTTTTTCTACTGCACACAGATGAATATACATTTGAACAACTGTTTCATAGAATGATTTTATACGCTCTTGTTGAATCCATAAAATTAAAAACTTTCTGCAAACTTATAAACATATCTCTTACTCTATGCTACTGTTACCATACCAACCAGAGTTCTTTATTCCTATTCAAGGTTACAGCATCTAAGATGCCGCTGCACTGAGACTGATGTGTTTCAAATACAATTAGTGTAGGTGATGGAAAATGCTACCGGATAAGCTAACACTAACCTTCAAGCTGTTGGATGTCTACAGGGAGGAGTTTATAGGATGTTTATTGCAAGTTGTTTGATGGGTCTTCTCTTTATACATTTGGATTGCTAATGACCTATTCCTTAATGACAGAGTGTGCCACAGGATGGCACTCTTGGTTGCGTTTCCCATGACAAACAACTATTCCAAGTGATATTGACCCAAGCAGACAGATGTTAGCCTGGCTTGCCGTAGCCCCATGTACCTGGAACGATGCCATGGAGTCCACCACCTGTATTTTATACCACTCCACTTGGAACTTGATGCCGTCGTCAATCTTAGGATATCAATCTGAGTCCAAAGGACGAATGGATCATTAAGTGACGAAGCAAGCCACTTGGTCACAACTTGTGGAAATGTGGCTGTTGAAGAGGCAGCATTTACTGTCTTTTTAGCATGACTTGGGTGGAAAATGTACAACTTGACTGTATCGTTGAACTCCAGTGCTCACGGGCCGATGTCTTGCTTGTTTTACACATTTCCCTTCTTCAACACACTTCATTCAAATGATCAGGCTCTTGCAGAGCTTGGGGATGAGCTGCTCATTGGAATCCAGCGTGTTGTGAGAGGCAAACATCTAAAACGTGCAGGATACTGGCCCACGAGGACTGGAGTTTGACACCTGTGGTTGATTCTGTCCTGTCGATCTTGAGCAACTCCATTAAATTACATTTTGAATATGTAAAATGTATGCATGTCATAAAATCAAACTAATCAATCAACTAATTTAAAGAACTATAATGATGTGACCGATATTCCTATGCACTGACCAGTGATAATGTTACAGCTTTCCCAATACTGTAATGGTATCCAACACAAGTGCTGGATAAAATAGCAATGCACTGAAAATGTTCACTTTTGATTCTCACTGTCACAAAAATATTATTTTAATCATGTTTATTTTGGCTGATGCTTGTGATGGTGTGGAACTTCGAACGAGGTGTGTGAGCTCTGTTTTGATTTGTGTTTAAAATACCAAAAACTACCAGTCAATTGCACACAGAAAATGGGCATGAAAAGACCCATCTACATCACCATTTGGATATTATTATTCGTGCTTGTATGTTCTTCTGTTGATCCAAAGTGAGGCTTAGCTCCACTCCAACCGATAAAGACAATAAATGATGGAGGCTGTGGCCTTGGTATGATTGAACTGCTCTCAACAAAAGAAAATGCGGCCTTCCGTTGGCTTGCTGGAGGCATCGCAGGCATCTGGGATTAGCTCATCTCTGAACCTCAGTGGGTGGTGCCACAGGGTGTAAACCATTCGAGTATGGCAAATATGTTTTATTTCCGAGTTGCTGAGGGTAGATTTGTTCACCATGAGGGCACTGTTCAGGAACACCAGGGGTCTCTCTCTCTCTCACTCTCACTCATTCACTCACTCACTCACACACACCAGCCCACTATCGAGCATTTACATCTGCTTTCACTTATAATATATAAACTGCGTGTCCGTATTTTTACTGTTGAGTGTTTTGCTGAGGGTGCTATCTGCTGACCTGAAGAAGAACTCTTGAACCTTCTTTGATTTAAACAACTAAAAAAAAAAAAAACATTCACGCTGTGGGTAGCTCGTGTTTTATTAATATGCTCTGTGCCCTCAATGTCACATGTATTTTTCAACATTTTTGGAGGGGCCTAACACTGTCCGGCCCACTATGCTTGTGCTTCAGTTATATGCGCCAATGAAATATTTACATTGACAGGTTCTGTGTGATGAGCACGTGATCCGAATAGTGAACACTTCATTTGGTGGCTGTGATGTGTGCACAGTAGATCTACTCCCTGCAGATTGTTTGTCAAATTTCACGCAAAACGTGAAATGACAGATACATGCATACACAGAGCAAAAATAAGTATGCGCCGACACATCATTTCTTAATATTCATCACACATTCACTGTTTGCCCTAATGTAATAGAACTCAACTCTTTTTTTTGCCCAGACAAATATGGAGTGACAGGCAATTAGATGCATCCATCCATCCATCCATCCATCCATCCATCCATCCATCTATCTATTCATTTTCCCTACCGCTCATCTTGCTCAGGGTCCCGTGAAGCTGGAGCCTATCTCGGCCGACTTTGGGCAAAAGGTGGTTTACAACATATCCTCACACAACCTCATGAGATCTAATACACAACCGTCGACCTCTGCAAACGACACTCACCACAATAAACATGTTGTGAAATGAATACCATACTTCAGTTTCAATCAAAACTTCATTAGCATTATTTACACGTGTACCTAATTTTATGGTTGAGTGACTGAGAAAGAGACAAAAACAGCAGACCCATTAAGGTGAGATATTGCAGTCCTTTCTTTTTATTGATTAATGCAATAGTGATTAAACTTTGAAATGACATTCATTTTGGATATTCCTGTCGAATACAAATCATACATTTCGCACGTTCACGAAGCATGGCGTCAAGCCTTCAGTGCGCATCAGAGAGAGAATGTAGAGATAGTGACTGTGTTGACAATATCTGGGCTCC
Organism: Hippocampus comes; assembly: GCF_001891065.2. Taxonomy (NCBI): domain Eukaryota; kingdom Metazoa; phylum Chordata; class Actinopteri; order Syngnathiformes; family Syngnathidae; genus Hippocampus; species Hippocampus comes. The sequence goes on from NW_017805009.1 coordinate 2,235,691, forward strand.
CCTATTCGTCTTCTTCCATTCCAAATGCAGCAGTTCTCCAGTCTCTGCAAACCATCCCAAAAATTGCACAAAACATTACAGGTCTATTGCGTCTTGCGCCGGAAAGGTTTTATGCTTGTGCTTCAGTTCTATGCGCCAATGAAATATTTACTTCCTATTCTTATTCTTCTTCTATTTCAAATGCAGCAGCTCTCCAGTCTCTCCAAACGATCCTAAAAAGTGTCCAAAACATTAAAGGTCTATTGCGCCTTGCCCCCGGAAAAGTTCAAACCCCCCCGTTGGTTGCAGAAAGCAGATCACGAAGGACCAATTTCACCCTGCCCACCACCTGTTTGAACTGATGCCCAGCAGGAAACGCTTCAGATCAATCAAAACTCTCATCGCAAGATTCGGAGGTAATCCACACAAGCGCCAGGAGAACAGGTAAACTTTAAACAGAAATGTCTCCAGCCAAGCTTGAAACTTGCTCGCCAAATGTTTCACTGTGCCAGCAAAGATCAAGTAACTCAAGTAAATATTGAAAAGTCAAGATATAAACAGAAAATGCTGTGAGTGTGAATATTTTCAGTCGCTGGATATCTTGAAGAAGTACATTTATAGAAAACATTTCTGCTAGAAACTTTCTATAAACTAAAAAGCTTTGAAGTCCATTTTCTTCGCTGATACGACACTGGTTACATTACACCGGTAAAGCACACATTTTTATCAGAGGTGGGCTTTTGTGTCCCGAAACATATTTTCAAATATCGATTTACATTTTTTTAATTGGCTTTTGTTTTGTAAGTTTGACCTATAAAAGCCTGCATAATATTGAGATTTTTACCATGTGTGTAATTTACGGCTGATCGTAGTTTTGAGGAGGACCCACTTCTGCAAAGGTGTCTTCCTGCAGGACCCTCATGCTGTTCTAGATAACGTTGAATAGCACCATATCATGCATTAAATGTTGCCCACTCTTTTCAAGATTTCAAATTTTTTTCCCCACATGGGGTTTTTGATATCTTACCTTCCGCTCTTGGGGATTTTGGTCAGGGGATTTGTCAACTGTGGCCTGATGAAGCCCTTTGAGACCCTTTCGTGATTGAGGGCTATCAAAAAAAAAAAAAATGAGCTTGACTTTCTCAGTACTTGTATGCTTACACGACAATACAAAATCTTGAATATGTTTCAATTACAAGTCACAATTGGATTATCACAGTGTTTTGCAAGCTTTATTGAGCTCAGGCACCTTTTATGCATTACAAAATTGTCACGGCACACCACCCAACAAAGAAACCAAAAAAGAAAGATAGATAGATAGAAAGAATAAAATAATGATCTTGTCTCAAATTCTTCACAAATTGACTTACACTATGTAGAATTTGGGCCTGTTTAGCTGAACACACAGATGCGATGCTCGCAATAAGTTAATGGTGAATTGTACCCTCTGCCAGCTAGTGATTTTTTAAAATGATTCTGATTGTCACTATACAATGCTGGCATAGATGGATAAACAAACACATTATTTGTCATAAATAAATAATAATTCCAAACGACTTAGGTGATGTTGTCTGGAGTGTCGGGGAATCACTGGATTATAGTGTAAATATTTGCTACTAATAAACTGGTCCTTCAGTTCTTGATCCTTGCGGGAGAGCGAGCGGATTGGTGCTTCTGCTCAGGCACCTTCAGACATGTCAAACATGGATACGCATCCATGCAGATGTTAAAATCATGGATCAGAGCTTTCCAAAGTGTTTTTTTCCCGTAGATCAGCACCATGGCAGAAACCGTGGTATAGATGGATGTGAAGAATAACGTCAGCGTGATGGCGTTTTCGTGATGCACGGCTATCTGGTAGTTCACGTACAGGTCGACCATGAGGAAGAGGAGGAAGACGGCCACCAGGGAGAGAGCCATTTGGATCACCCTCATCTGAGTGCCCAACTTGGGGACATGAGCGCCGTTGGTGCTGGCCTTCATGCGGCAGAGATGCACCGCCAGGTGCACGCTAATGGAGATGCAGCATTTTACCATGAACATCCCCGGCAGCACATCTGCAAGGATCAGATAGAGGGCCTCGTAAATCTTTCCGGGCCTCGTGTCGGGCATTAAGACCCCGCAGTCTTTGTTTTCCCTGGTGTCATTGACGGCGTGGAAGACCACCAGCATGGGCATGCAGGTCCCCAGGCCACTCAGCGGGATGAGGAACACAGCAAGTGTTACATGCTTGATGATGGTGGCTTGGATGTGCGTGTAGCACTGGTTGGGCGTGCTCACCAGCTTGGTGCTGTAGTAGAATGTCAGGAAGCTGCTGTCCCACATGATGGTGAACTTGAGACTGAAGGTGATGACCAGCATGACGGTGTAGGGCATCTGAGCGATGTGACACTTGCTGTCCACCTCGTCCATGCTCATCCAGAAGTAGCAGACAAGCTGATGAGTGATGTTTGCCAAAGACAAAGCCACGATGATGCTCTCGCTGGGGCTCCACTGCTTCTTCTGCTTGGAGTTCAACACACTCATCAGGAAGATGTAGAGATTAAAGAACACCGTGGTGACAGCCGACATGCCCGTCAAGAGCCACATGGACATTTTGTTTGCCCCAAGCATGATGAGAAGCTCCCTCTTTCTCTCCAACTCCTCACATTTATTCCACGGCAGTAACAATCTGCCCCCTTGTTTAGTCGTTCTTTTATAGGCCAAGTCCGAATCTTCTGTTGGAGTTTGAAAATGCAGTGGCTGGGTCAAACTTTTTTTTTTTTAAATTGTCACTTTCAATTCTACTCAAGAGTTCTTCTTACATTTTCCTCACAATCCTTTTCAGCACCTTTGGCTCTGTCTGAAGAATCACATCTTTGGTTTTCTTGATCCAAGTGTTAATCCTCACCTGAAGTTGTCTGCAGGACACGCGCAGCAAGGTGAAGCTCCGCGAGCGACAGAGATTTATACGTCCGAGCATTACATGCGATTTGCATCAGCCGTGACCACAGGAAGTGATAAGGGTGTATTTGCATTCACACGGCATGCACAGGATATGTGTTCAGTGCGATTGATCCTGTGACTTTGCTGTATTTTGATCAGTTCGCCTTGATGGCGAAGTGGGACTTCTCATGCAAGCATATTCCTGCAGCCAGGCCACATATTTACAAACACCAGTCCGCACACTCACACTCCTATTTGCATGCTACAAAAAGCACATAACCTTTCTATCACCTTGAGGAAGTGAATGCAGTTCTGACTGAGTGGTAGGAAGAATCACACATGTTTGTCATCTCTTAAATCTTATTTTGCCTGCACAAATAGTCAAACAATAAATAATCACGTTTCACAAGAAATTGATATCCTCAGGGTTTTTCCCCCCCTCACAAAAAGCACTGACAGGAAGGTAAATTCCTGATCAGCAAAGTTTCCGGTTCTCAATTTTTTTTTTCCAAATAGAAAAAAAAAAAATCAAGAAGGGAAAGCCCTGAGCTTTTTCCATTTAAAAGTCATATACCACCACAGAGTGAAATTAAAAGGAAATGAGCTTTCTGATTGAGACTGCCAGGCAAATATTTGCAAGCCCTTGTCTTCATTTCAACACTTTTTGCTGGCTTCATTACTGTAGGACGTGCTTCTGTGTGCACATTCAATCTCTGAAACCATTCTCTTTCCAACGTGCGCACCTTTTACCGTTTAAATTGGGCAAACAGAAAAGAGGGACATTTAAATAAGTATATCGAACACAGTGTTCAAGTGGACTTTAAGTGAAAAAAACAAGAACAGTGATTCGGGTGAAAATCAAAATGGAATCCTTTGGCTTGTTTGGAATTTAAATGAATCTGATTCCGAACATTCCCTTATTTATGGCGGGGTCACATTCCAAAAATTATCCGTAATACCCATGGTCTATGAAATAGAGGTTGACTTTTTATTCATCCATCCATCCATCCATGTATCCATTTTCTGATCCGCTTATCCTCAGCTGTCTTCGGTCAGTAGGCGGGAGACACCCTGAACTGGTTGCCAGCCAATCACAGGGCACCCGTAGACGAACAACCATCCATCCACACAGGAAGGAAGGCCGGAATCGAACCCTGGACCTCTGCACTGTGAGGCGGGCGTGCTAACCATTGGACACCGTCCCGCCCCCTTTAATTTATCTCTATATTTATTTATGTATTTTGATTTACACCTCTGCTAAGCAACGAACCCCCAAAACATGGCTCCCATCCTTCTACATGCTAGTTTACAGCTGTTTATTTTACAGCACACAACACAACGCATCTGCAGTCAATTATCACACAATCGGACATGCTTTCAATTGATTAAATTCTATTTAAATTATTATTATTATTAATAATAATAATAACCCTAAATTATGATGATAGTATAATTATATTAATCCAATGGCAAAAACATTTATAGCTGAATACTGTACAATACAACATTGTCTATACAGCAAAGCAGTACAGTATATTCAGCACATGCAGGTATACATACGGTAATGATATACAGTACATTCATAGAAGAGTACTAGTCCTCATATTCGTGCATTATTTTAGTGGCTTGGGATTTTCACTCAAGTAAAAGATTCTTCCTCCACCACGGCTGTCTAAAAGCTGTCCCAGGGCAGAATTTGTCACTGATGGTCTTCGTGTGCCCTCCTTCCTGCAGCTATTATTAATGCAACATACAAAGAAACGTGATGAGGCTAAATGAAGAGCTTTTGAAGAGAAAATGGTCAGTAAGCAACGTACTGACTGCCTTAACCGGGTGGAACCTGAGGGTGTGTGCCCAAACTAGCCATTAGACTAAAAAGTAGTTGACCGGTTGCTGTGCAAAAAAACAAACGCAAACAAGACAGTGGTGCAACACGCCGCTGTGCAAATGAAATTTTCCAAAAGGCAAATACAAGGCCAGGGGAAAGCGACTGTCTGGCCTTGTTTATGCACATCATCAGAATTTTAGATGGCAATTTGTTTACAGCAGAATGACATCTGCATGCTAATGCATTGCCCCAGACGCTCCCAAATCGGTTGTTTTTAAAGGGGTAAAGTGTCATCTCTGACGGTTCATTATATCCGACTTGGAACTCTGAGCGAATAGGTCAGGGAACCAAAAATGAGATCTAGACAGCACAGTATTCCGCTCTTGAGCTTGTTAGTTAAAACATTATTTTATTGTGCTTATACCTATTGATCAAAATGCACTGAACTAGCTTTAGGCAATGGAAAAGGAAGCACTCAAGCATAATACAAACTATTTGTTATTTACAACTTTCATAAATCTGTGCTACATTCACTTCATATTGAGATGTTTACCACACTGACGGGAACACAAAACATAGACAGTGCATCATGGAGGACGTCCAGTCGAATAGATGAGGTCCGATTCTATCAAAAGTCCTGCAAGTATCTGCATATTAAATATATGCCTTCACGGTTGTGTTTAAGAGGCTGCTTGGCACCATTTGTCAAGGCAACAGTTTCTCCAAGATCTACACTTAAAGTAAAAACATTTTTTGACACTTTGAATAAAAAAGTTTTGTTTTTTTTAACGCTTCATTCCAGAAGTCCATTGTGTATAAATTGTAGTTACACGGGGTAACCGTAGCGATGGTCGTATTTGAGTGGCGGAAGGGGCTTTCTCACTGAAGCGCTTTGTTTTGACCCCTTGTCACTGTTGCTGGGGTGGCTGCCATTGGACTCATTGACACTGATCAGGCGGTTCCCCACCGAGCTGTAGGACACCCCTTGGTGGGTGCGGTAGCCCAGGACTGAGCGGTAACTGGAGTTCCTACTGGAGGCGCGGCTCTCTGGGGCACGGGTATCCTCCCTGACGAAACACACGAGTCTCACTCAGAGAATACGACTGAATGCTCTCAATATGCTCTCCGTTGCGATACCTGATTTCATTGGCAACCTCCTTCTCGTAGCGTAACTTGAGGCAGCAGCAGACCGTGAGCCAGATGGCCAGCAAGAGGAGGAGGAGGAGGAGGAGAGCACCGATCACAGCCCCGACTATGACGCCCACTCGATTGGTGGCTGGAAGACAGGATGTCATTTTACTCGACACGCTTTTGTCAGATGTCCTTCTCTGAATAGCCACAGCATGATGACCGCTGCGCACAATCCAATGAGATGCAATAAAAGAGACGATGTGAAAAAGATAATCATGCTTCGTATTGATTGAGTCGTATAAAATTAACAATAGTCAAGGGGGGATATACTATGGAAAATACAATATTTGAATTGCTTGTTGACAAATAGGTCTCTGGAGTGCCTGCCCACCTATCAAGTGTAAAATTAAACAACTCACACTGAAAAAAAATAAGTGGAACATGTACATCGGTTGCACGAGATTAAAATACGGTAAGCCGATATCATTTTCCCGTGTTTTCCTCAAAACAAATGACCTGCATGAGTTTAACACATTTATTCATGTGCATAATCATTTGCAACTGAAAATCAAGTATTTTTTTTTTCAGTGCGGTAGATGCATGAGTAATTGACTCAATTGACATGTAAATTACATCATCAATTACATTATCATTAATCTGATAATCAATTACATGATGTAATTGATTATCAGATTAATGATTCACCTGTCTGTTACCCTTTTGTCATTCCGTTTAGATCATATAGACGGGTTTCTTAATTAAAAATGATCCAAATGCTTGCAATTTCAGCTTTATAAAAAGGGAATACGAGACGGTTTCCGTAGCCCTCCATATAAGCAGACCAATCATCTTTGTGTTGAATCAAAATAAAACATTTGCTTTTACTTTGGAATACAATGATCAAAATATTTGCCTATTTTCTGACATGTTAAGGAACCCATAACGTAATTATGAGTCATTTATGTTGCTACATTTTCTACGGTGTCAGTTTGAAATGTCCCGTTTTTGGACTAAAGCGATCGAAATGAAAACATGTTTAGAAAAAAAAATCTGATTCAGTGATTATTCAACAAAATAATCAACAGGTTCATCGATGATTGCAATAATCTTTTGTTGAAGCCCTACAACCGAGTCGCGGTAATCTTTGCTATCAGCCTATTTCGAGAAAATGTGTTCAGAGTAAACCGATCTTCTGTCCTGCTTATTTACCAAGTAACTGCCCCTACACCACCAAAAAAAAATCCACCCGCGATGCGATCAGCTATGCTGGGTGAAAATCCAGAGTCACTTTCAAGAGACATCATGAAATGTGATGCCCCTGCTATCACATCAAATTTGAAGGGCAAGCAAAGACGTATTGACTTTTGTTTGATCTCCTGATTTGCGTCCGCTAACAGCGTTATCCTGTGGCACATACTGTACTTAATTGCTTGATGAAGTTGCTGATTGTGTATTTATATTTGATGAGGCGCCGGTGTATGAACTACCCTTATCGCCACTTCCTGGTTAACATGGTAACGAAATCCATGTTCGGCATCGATAGTATACAGGACAGAATATCCGGTCGCTCACTTGCATGAAACTTGCCCTCTCGAATGCACGGAGCTCAGCACGACACAAATTTGAGTACAAGTCTGCTGTAGTTCGTTATCCTGGGAGTATTATGACAAAAGCATATCACTTTGAGACACTCGAGAGCCGTTTTAAATTTCAAGTAGCTTCACTAGTGAATCAAAAGGCAGCATTTTTGGATTGTAAAATGTTCCTGATAGGTTCAGGAAGTCAAATTAGTACTGATGTCCTCCTTTACTTACGGTTGTATGCCTGCAGTGCCTGTTTACACTGAGCTTTGCCAACAGGGTTTTTGGCCTCACACACGTAACTTCCAGCATAGCTGTCTGAATGGTTCTTGATCAAATACTCCCCATTCTGTGTGTCTGAATAAGAGACATCCCAGAGGAACATGTAATTAAGGCAGCATGCTTTGGCATTTCAGCTAACAGAAAGTGTCTTACTTAGAGGCACGGCCAGAGGTGGTTTTGCACCGCCGCTTTCTCTTCTCCACGAATACGTAAGAGGAGAGGATCCCTGGTACGATTTGCAGCGGAGAGTGACCGGACTGCCTTTCTCCTCCTTGCCGTCAATCCAACATTTTGGCACAGACGGGGGAACTGGTGAGAGAAAAAAGGAAATCACAGTGCCATTGGGAAGTGGGAGACAGAACGTGACGACAGCTTGAGAAGGACATTCCATTCGAGTGAGAAGCGAGTAAATTTACTGGTAAAACCAGTTGAGGAGAATTCTTCCTCACCCATAACGACAAGAGTTACTTTCCGCATGTCGACACCTGGCGCTTTTTTGACTTTGCACAGGTAGGTGGCCGTGTCAGAAAGCCTCAAATCGGTGATGGAGATGGACGCGTCCCCCCGCTTGGGGTCGCCTACGAAGCTGAGCCTGCCAGAGAGGCTGGGGTCATAGTTGAGTATACGCCCTCCGGTGTAGGCCAAGATCTGATAAACAAACATGAAAGAGGAAAGCAGGTTTTACTACTAACATAGCTCAAAGTTAGAACATGACATTGGATGGTTGCAAAGACACAAAACCTTCCGCCCCCTCTGTGTTCATAGTACGCCTACCAGTTTGTCTTTCTGCGTCATGTCTGGGCTGACGTTGGACCATTCAATGTCCAGCTCCCCAGTATCTTGGAGCCCGGGGGTGTAGGTGCACCCGATCAGGAGGTTTTCACCCTGGGCCTTCTGGACGGTCTGCGGACCCGTGGATGTCACCTGCATGGCCCGTGTCACATCTGTGTGTTCATACAAGTTTGAAACAACTCAAGGCTCATTTTGTCATTCAGAACGTCCAGGTAGCAGACATTTTGACACTTTACACTCTCAAAAAAAATCCATATTGGCCGCAATTATTTCAAAGTATTATGTGTTACAATGTGCAATTAATTAAATTCATGTGAAGACACGAATAATTTCCCATAATAATTTGAAAATAGACAATATCCAAATTATAGATATTTTATTCCTGTAAATGTCTGCAATTGTTCACATTGTGAAAAGATCATGACCACAACATTCCTGGAAAATTACAGTTGTCCCATTATTAGTGAGCTATTCCAAGAGGCCTGCGAACTACTCATGTGGTACTTTGAAATTGGTTTCGGGCGGTATTTTTCAGTCTCTGTCCTACTACTCTTTTACTATATCAAAATATATATATTCACAGTCTGAACATTTGATCAAATAATCACGTAAGCATAACTCAGAATGTTGTACAAAAATTGTCCGCAAAATCATTTGGAATAACCTTGAGGCGGTGAATAGTGGGTTGTGCTTTTTAAGGTGGGTTAAAATTGTATCATATGCAGATTCACTACATGCAGAGTAGAATATTTCATGACTTTATTTTTTTCCATTGGCATATAGGTTTCACTTTTTGACTTGAACTACTGAAATAAAATACCGGTAGTTTTTCTGAGAAATTTTGTTTTACTGGTTTGAATGAAATCCACCTGTATGTATTTATTTCTACATAAGAGTGCAGAAAAACTATGTCAAAACAATATTCATATGAAAACTATTGCTACAGAGAAATATGCAATAGTTTTAATTGACAGTGTTTTTGTCATCGCTATTAGGCGGATTTCTTTATACGCCGTGAAATACAATTCTTGTTCTACAGTTTGTAGAAGCCAAAACCAACAGCGATGTAAAACGAGAAGGCAAGAGAATCTCTTTAAAATGTATGACAGTTTTCTCTTAATGGCATTCAAGCTCAAGGCCCGCGCTCCTAAAAAGAGCGGAGCGCCGCTCTGAAAATAATTGGCCTCCGTACTGAAACTAAAACATTCAAAGATTTGTCGGAGGATTTTCGTGACATTATAACCTATGCCATCTCCGTACATACATTCTTCATATTGTCCGGTCTTCATAACCATCGCGGGTAAATTTCTTGAAAAAAAACCCCATGTGAGCTGCTCTCGTACAGCCCGCAGCCACAGTCCGCATCTTAAGTCAACATTTTATGGAGGCAGAGACGACGGCACTCAGCATATTTAAACTTGTAATGTTGTCATTCATCTTCGCCCCATTTTCCCATTTAGATCTTTCAACCTTGGCTAAATTTCTTAATGGAGAATGCTGATAAATCCAACCAGCCCCTCTGTTGACACCCCTCGCTGTTAAATCTCCTCACAAAGACTCCGAAGGCACCTTAATGCTATCGCCACAAACAAAGTACACTGAGTCATTCATTAGAGCCTGAAAGTGACAAATGTGATAAAGGCATTCTGGGTAAACTTTCAGATTAGTCAGTCAAATGTTTACAGCTCGAGAAGCACCTCGGCCCGCTTTGAGCAAAATGCTGTCGTCTCAAGATGATGTGTTGTACGAGCACAGAGGCAGCTAAACTTGTCACAGAATGCAATTACTTAAAGACTTGACGGGATTCAAACGCACTGGGATCGGCCAGGCAACGGGCACGCTGGACCAATTTATTCAGAATATATACAAATGAATGAGATGATGCAATATGGAGACTTTGAGGGTTTAAGCTTGGACTTGTTTTTCTTTGCTGACCTAATTGTTATTAAAGAGCAACAAAGGGGGTCTGCACGTCCTGCGACATGATACTGCACCTACATGCTTCATTGCACATCTGCAATGCAGTCGATGCTGCCTTCACTATTAGATGTCCAGATGCGTGAATTACCAACTATTCGGTGTTCCTGTGCAGGGCCTAATCAGCCTGTCATTGTTCGAAAACCAGTCAGTTGTATAAATAGAATAGGGTCATAAATTTGAGGAGAAAAATCATCTGACTCACCTGTCTTGAGATGAACAGTTACCAGAAAAAACACAGTCATTTTCAGCCCCGGCTCCATCATAAACCTGAGCGCAGGGAGAAGTGGGAAAATAGTTTTAAAAAGTATCCTCATGGTACATTTCCATGCCTGATATGTCACTCATTTCACGTTTTCTCGTCATGCGTCTCTCTAAAAGGTTCAGTTGACATCTAAGAAATTCTTCTTGTGTTTGAGGAATCCTCATTACAAGCAGTCTCCTGCCTTGTTGTCTTACTTCTAGAAGCCAGAATAAACCAGAATCGCAATACTAATCAAACAAGAGTAAGACAAACTGCCTCTTAGGTAAACACAGGCTCTTTATAGTGTGTTATATTCTGCAGCGGCTTCGGAAAGGTTTAAAAAAAAAAAAAAAGAATAATTGTATGATCACTACCGTACCTTTGAAGACAGAAAGCACTCCAAAATGAATGTTGTTTTGTGTAAGGCCTGGCAGTGGTTCACTTCTGGTGAAGTGTGCTGATTTAGCTGTCAGATGAAACTCAGCTGTGAACACACCTTCTCTGTCCATAGGGCAGCTCGTGGCCACTCCCACGCTCATATCCAAGAAAGGTTTGTGTTTGATACTGGGGTAAAATATAGCGAGCACTAAATTATTAATGCTAATCAAAACCATGAATCAGAAAGCAGCGTTTGAAATGAGTTTGATTTGTCTTCTTGTCTATAAATGCATTCTGAGCAGGCGGCGAAGGCAGAGATGAGTAACTGCCTGCCACGGCATTGTGCACGCACACAACTATGTTGCAGCACAAGTTCTTGCGCTCATATGCGCCTTCTGATTTTAACGGCTTCCTTCACAGCGAAGTTCTGCATGTCTTTCAGGGGAGCCAGAACACTAAAATGATTTCTGTACTCAATTTTGTTTTGTATTTTCGACCGTGTGCCGGTCAGCATTGGGAATTTTGAGACAGGTTGTAAATTCTTCGAGGAGGAGACAGTAAACAATTTAGAGTTACAATCTCACAACACACCCTCCTGACACACCTTTTTATGAATACGCTTTGTTGTCAGTGTGCACACAGAACACGGTGAGATGTTTGTGTGTGTGCGCGCGACCTCAGTGCCAAGGAGACACAAGCGCGCATCCCAGAATATCTGCAGCACTCGGGCGGCAAATGAAGCCTTTCCTTCATAATCAAGGAACTCACTTGTTTTCTTGTTTGACTTATCATCCAGTCTCAACTTCTTATCATCCGTGAATGATTTACCGGAGCTTTGATGATTTGGTGCCACGGGTTACATAACCATGCTTGATACGACGCTACATTCCGACTCACTGGGGCCGATGACGCCAAAATGAAAAGACTAAGTTGAACTTATCGATCACATGAGAGCGAGCGGCATGCGGGGACGTGAGCAGTGAGCATGGCGGTAGTCATTAAGTCAGCGGAGTGCCGGCTTAATGTGATTCTGGCAATAATGTTCATTAAGGAGATGAACAAATTAGTAACGCTCAGTGGGAAGCTCGATCAGTGCATCAGGAATCACAGACATTTCTCTCGTGTTCCCACCTGATCATCATGAAGACTTCACGGGTGGGGGGACGCATCGTTAAATCTGTCTATTTATGTGACCGCGAGCGACTCTGCAAATGTCAAGAGGAGTGGAATGTTGTTCTGGATGACTGTTTCGTCAGCAGGTGATTAATTATCTTGTCTCGACCTGGCAATTGTATTCACGGACAGACGGTCTGATAGGACCATGGTGGAACCACGTAGGCTGTTCTGGGCCATTACGCTCGATGAGCATTAAGACCGATTATGGTCAAGAATGATTTTCCGTAGCCGAGTCAGACGAGGCCGTCAGCCTTTTTTTGTCAAATCCAACTGTCACAATCATATGAGAGTTCATGTCTTTCCTGCATCTCATGCTCATTTTGCCACGTTTTACGGCACCACATTAGAAGGAACGATGTCGGCAAGAGGAGAAGAAAATGACCAACGCAAGAAGAGGAGAAGTGACAAAGAAGCTGGGTTTGCCAGTGGGCATACTGAAATAGCACCACAGCATGACTCATCGTGTGTCAACGCAGAGAGACAGGTAACCGCGTAGTCTTTTTAAGGTAAGTTACGACTGCAGCAGGGGTGGCGATGTGATTAGAGGGAGACATACACAATTAAGTTACACGGCGTTTTTGCTTATACGAGATACGGCACATCATGCACGTGGATAGATACGGACAGCATAGAGCACATCATGAGCAGTGTGCGCGACTGTTTCACATATCTGACGATCAGGTTTAAATTTCATGTTATCTTTCTGCATGTCAGGTGCATTGCAAAATGTGGTGTTATTGACACGTGTGAATGTGAGTATAAATGTTTAGTCGTTCCTATGTGATTGCAATTGGATGGCAGCCAGTCCAGGGTCTACCCCGTTTCTCGCCCAAAGAAAAAAAGTCTACTTTTTGAAGCTGTGGATGCGTTTGTGTCAAGGCACCCTCTAGCCTCTGCAAGACTTCTGGAGCTTATTAAAATAGATTGAAGCGATGGGTTCAAACCTAGAGAAAGGCTTGCTTAAATAATTACGTAATGTGTTCTTCTCACTCTGCAATTCTGAGAGAAGGCTGTGGGGCCTTCCACAACCAAAAAAGACGAGCATGTTCAAAGCCGAAGAATGTATGATGACTCTTGTGCTGTTTTACTCGTTTACAATTCCCCAAGTTTCAAAGACCATCAGGTGCATGATTCTGCAGTGCATAGACAGTAACCGCTGTCCCATAAAAACACACACACACACACACACAGAACACACACACACACACACACACACACACACACACACACACACACACACACACACACACACACACACACATGTATGGCTTATACAGGTTAATAGTGTCAAGATTCCATCATTTCCATCATGAACTTTAATGAATCGAAAAGCCATTTTAGACACGGGACTTGCAACAGCCTCAGTCTACACAAACCGTATCACATATTTATTAATTATAATTCATTATTTAACATATATGCAGTATAAATGTTTTTGTATAATATGGGTCCCTTTGGGAAAAGTCAGCACATTTCAGGGGAAATGAATGAATGAATGACATTAACTACAAGCGACAATGCAAAAATGGTAGCATGAACAAAGCCGCATAACTGTAGCTTTAAGTCCGCCCATACTTGTAATTATGTGAGGTTACTACTTTATATGTTTACCCTACGCGTAAAGGTTCACACACCTGACTTCAACAAAGGCAGCATGATTTAATTCAACACAGTGATGGTGTGATTATGAATTTCAATAATTGATTGTTCTCTATATGTGCCTTTTCATTGACTAATGACCAATGCCGTGTGTAATCCGCTTTTTGCTCCAAGTCAGTTGAGATAGGCTGAAGCTACCCATGACCCTGACCAGAATAAGCCGTATAGAAAAATAATTGGTCGAAGCAGTGAACTGACGTGACCAGAACATACAGCGCATATTTATAAAAAGAACTGGAAACATTGTACATCACTTTTTATACTTCGTAAAATAAACACTTTCTAGCAGTGTTTAAGATCATGATTTGTGTCCTGATATTCATCTCATGTAGTATTTCTAAGGTGGACTCTGATCAATTGTGAGTGTGAATGGTTGTTCGTCTATGTGTGTGCCCTGCGATTGGCTGACAACCAGTTCAGGGTGCTGCCCGCCCGTTGCCCCAAGTCAGCTGGGATAGGCTCCAGCACGTTCGCGTCCCTTGTGAGGGTAAATGGATTCGAAAATGGATGGATAGATGGATGGATGTTACAGTTGACAAAACACACCCAAAAGTGGGACCTAAAGCAGACATGACAAAGGTTTGAACAATCGGACAAAGTTTTATTTATAATTATTTATAATCTAAGTCTGCAACTTTCCCCCAAAAAAACATTTTGACATTATTGTTAAAAGAGTCGGTATGTTGTGGCAGTTGTCAAGTTTTGAGTGATGGTAGAGGACCCAAAAAGAAGGGTGGCAGGAGGAGCATGGTGAACAAACAAAAAACCCTATGACCGAAACAAAACATGACAGGAACACACAATGACCCAACAAAGATTGACAGAACTCAGGGAACTAAATACAAGCAAAGTGACGAGACCACGAGAAACACCTGGACAAGACACAAAGTGTTGAGGGAGCTGATTGGTTAAACACAAGGGACCCGGATGACAAGAACAGACAAAAAAAGGCACATGAGGGTACAAAACCACACGTAATCTAAACAAAAACATAACAACCACTGCAAAGTGCTGTACATGGAGCAAATAACAACAACAAACAAAAAAACAATTCACGAGAAAGACATTAGAAAGCACAAAATCAGTAAAACTAAAAATCAAATCTCATGCTGAGTCAAAAGCCAAAGAATGAAAATGAGTTTTAAGATTAGTTTAAAAGCTGGGCAGAGAGGGGGCTTGCCAAACGTTCAGCAGGATGTCATTCCAAAGAGAGGGACCAGCAACGGGAAAGGCTCGATCCCGTC
This sequence comes from Hippocampus comes, assembly GCF_001891065.2. Lineage (NCBI taxonomy): Eukaryota > Metazoa > Chordata > Actinopteri > Syngnathiformes > Syngnathidae > Hippocampus > Hippocampus comes. The sequence goes on from NW_017805009.1 coordinate 2,250,886, forward strand.
TTAGCCTCTACTTAGCTCTCGGTACCTCTAATAGTGTCTGGTCCGCAGACCTGAGTCACATGGCAGGCGCATAGGGGAGGAGGAGCTCAGGGAGTTAAGGTGGGGCGAGATCATTCAAAGATTTGAAAACAAATAATAGAATCTAAAATATATCGGGAGCCAGCGAAAGGATGCCAGAGTAGGAGTTATGTGCTCCCTCTTACGAATGCCAGTCAAGAGGCGAGCAGCAGCATTCTGGACCAACTGGAGACGCTTTATGGAGGATTGGCTGACTCCAAAATAAAGTGCATTATAGTAATCCAGCCAAGATGTGACAAAGGCATGAATTACTGTTTCAAAGTGCTCTTGAGAAAGGAAAAGCTTTATTTTAGCCAGCTGCCTAAAATGAAAGAAGCTGGATTTAACAACGGCACCAATTTGCTGGTCCAATTTAAATTTTCGCTATCTGCTGTGCACTGCTGTTGTTCTCATCAGCAGGAAAAGCAATACCCACGCTACCTACGCTGAATAGTGTGAAGGGTGAACAGAGTTATTATTACAATTGAATAGGCAGCAGGGACAGTTTTAGAGTCGATTCGACTGCAAATCTCTCTCCTCGTGTAGGCTACAGTAGACTTTTACAAGCACCCAGATTAAAAAAAAATGTGTTTGTGGGATAAAGCTGGTCTTCTGCTCTGCTCTATCTTCCAAAACATCCAAATGAAAAGGTTGGAGTCAATAATAAATTTAGAAAACAGAAAATAAAATGGTTTGTGCAGTCTGTATTGACGGCTCCATCCCTCTCTTGGTTCTCTAGCCGCACACCCACACGTATCCCCGCTTGTACACACAGCCTCCAGCAATGTGAGCATATAGGATAGACCCCTATAATCCAATAAGTTGTGCTTCTCATGCTAAACCAAGTCAAGTTTGGCACACAGCAAGAGTCCATGGAGACGACAGATCTCAAGCCTTGCTTGCAGGAGGAGGATTTAAACTGTGATAGAAGCATTTGATGACTGTTTGAAGGGTGAAAATATGAGCAATTTTCTCATTTTACACAAAAAGACTTTTTTGGAATATGATCAACACATTGTGTGTATAGCCTATTTATCTATCTATACACTGGTGATGGGACATTGTGATAAGGAATGTTGGAGAAGACATCATTTGAATATGTAAACAATGGCGACATTTTGTACAAACGTTGCAAATTGATATTTATCTGTTTACCAATTATTGTGAAAAATCATGATCAATGTCCTCCAACAAATAAATATTATTAAATGTAATTATAACGACAATAATCATAATAATAATCATAATAATGGAAACAATATAGGATATAAAATGTAATTTAAGAAAAAATTGTTTTTTTCAGAAGAGCTTGTCAAACTATTAGCATTTCACATTAATCAGTACTGAAGAAGTTGCTTTCAGTTTTACAAAGGTTGGTAACTCCATCCAGCCATCCATCCATTCATTTTCTGCTCTGCTTTATCCTCACAAGGATCGCGGGGGACACTGGAGCCTATCCCAAGTGTTCGGGCAGTAGGCGGTGGACAACATGAACCGGTTGCCAGCCAATCGCAGGGCACACAGAGACAAACAACCATTTGCACTCACACTCACACCTAGGGACAATTTAGAGTGTTCCATTAACCTGCCATGCATTTTTTTGGAATGTGTGAGGAAACCACAGTGCCCAGAGAAAACCGACGCAGTCACGGGGAGAACATGCAAACTCCACACAAGTCGGGCATGGCCGGAGCTGGAATCGAACCGGTACCTCTGCACTGTGAGGCCAAAGCACTAACCACTCATACACCGGGCCATTGGTTCGTATATTGTGAATATTGTGTAAATTATAAAAATTATGTAAAATGATGATTCGTACTTCCTTTTCATTCCACAAGTATTTAAAAATTTAATGAGCAATAAAGTATTGTTTTTTTTAAGTGGATTGTTTGATATTTAACCACACACTGGTTAAATTTATTTTTATTTTTTTTAAAGTGCATATAAATTAATTTTGGGGCTGGAACAGATTAATTGCATTTACATTATTTTCAATGGGGACTATTACCTTGATTTATGAATGTTTCAAATTACAAATAGGCTCACAGAACCAATTAAGTTTGGAGTTAGAGGTTTGAATAATGAATTCTAAAATCTTGAGGGTGCTTGGATTCTCTTTAGGAGTGCTTCAGCACCCCTAAGAATTTGGCTAGAGCCCCTCTCTGGTTGCCCGCCAATCACAGGGCACATTTGGACAAAGGACACATTCAAGGAAGCCAGGGAGGAGACAGAGAACATGGAAACTCCCCAAATTCTAACCCCCAACCTCAGAAATGTGAGGTGGATGTGCTAAGCACTCAGACACGGTGTTGCCACACACAGTTACATCAGTGATTCAAATAGAAAATGTTGAAAACAGATGCTAATAATAATAATAATAATAATAATAATTGCTAAAATAAAAACTAGCACACTTGAAAACAGAAAAACAGGTTGACAAGACAATACTGGTAAATTCACTTTTGGCCTTATGCCAAAAGTCATAGTCAGCTGCTCATAGATTTTTGTCTCTATCATTTCTGTCTGAGCGTTGAGTAATACTCACATTATGACCCTTAGTCATATATTCCCTCCAGGACCTGAACATTTCCATTTGGATTAAATGCATTATGCATAACTCATTCCAGCAATGTGTGTTGTTTTTGAAGTTCTGTTGTCATGGATGTGGTTTGGAAAATTTCTTGCAAAGGATCATTAAACACAAGACAGGAAATGAACATCAACAGGACAGAGGCTGTCATGAGCGTGCTGCTGTACGTCACAAAAGGCTGCACAAATACTATTAGGACGCTAAGTGCAATTGAGACATGTCTATGATTGGAAATGTCCAGTTGGAGCACAGCTTCTCAATTGTTTTTGGTTACAACCCCTCGGGAAGAAGAAAACATTTAGCCCCTCCCCCTAACGACTCCACATCGTATTATTTGTCGATACAATTGTAACATTATATTACATTACATTCTTATTACCAGAGAAAAATGTAAGAAATACAGATGGACTTGCAACAAAGAATGACTTTATTGTTTTAAGAGTCTCTCCACCTTTCTTTTCATCCCCATTATATCTTAAGCATTCATCGCACTTCATATCAAAACTCTACATCTTAGACTTAGAACATAGGGATCAAACTCCAGGGCTCCAGTGTCACTATCTTTAATGTTTTAGATGTTTCCCTCCACCAACACACCTCATTGAAATGATCAACACAGCAGGAAACTCTGCATTTGAATCACGTTGTGTTGATTTAGGGAAACATCTAAAACATGGGGCGGCAAGGTTCAGTGGTCGAGTGGTCATTTCCCAACCCAGGTGGTTCGATCCCCGGTCATTGCGAGCGTGTTGACCATGTCTTTGAGCAAGACACTGAACCCCCAGTTGCTCCTGATAGTGCCTCATCAGTCGGTGAATGAGGTAACAGTTTGCGTATCCGAGGTAGAAAAGCGCTATACAAGTGACAGCCCATTTACCATGTCGGATGCTGGCCCTCGAGGACTGGAGTTTGTGCATGTAATGGTGCTTGGTGACGGTGTCGAACATGCAGGGGTAGAATTCCTGTTTCAGAGCTCATTGTCATGATTTGGTTTGGGACCAACAGGTGGCACTGTGGGGCTCCCACTGCAGCTGCACACCTGTTGGTCGTTATGCAATTAGTGCTTTAAAAGGACTCCCAGCACAACCACTCGGTGTCGGGTCTTTGTTTGTTTGTGTTTGCTTGTTTGCTGCTGTCAGGTTTGTTTCAGTCATGTTTTGGTTACTGTTATGTTTTAGCTTCAGTCTTATTTTTTGTTTGATACTTTGGACTTTGTTTGTTTTGGATTTAGTTTTCTCTGTGTTTTAATACAATTTGTCACGTACACCCGGCCTGCTCCTCTCTCTTGCCTGCTTTTTGGGGTCCACCACCACCACGCAACGTGACACTCATGAGGCACTTTGTAAGTCTCAGGGAAGCGAATTATGCGTGACTGGGAGGTGAGTCTTTTGAAATCAGTATCAACCTTCTTGACCGAGTGCGGAGTAAAAAGCAAACCATTTGTTGCATTTAAGATAAACAGTATGTACAAGTGTATGAAGTACTGATAAACATAAAGAAATGCCCATGAGCAATACCACAGTAATACAGATCAACAATTAATTGTGGCAAAAGGACATTGTGATAATGGCAAATGCAGTAAAAATGATTCAACAGATGTGTGGAAAATAATAATAAAAGATAAGTGCAACAGGAACAGATGCTACGATTATGATACAAATTAAGGGCGTAAAATGATGGCTAAGGGCTTGACTTTTTGTGACCAGCTCACGGGGCAGGCCAGACTTTCCCTTGTTATTTTCATAGACGCACAAAGCATGGCGCAGTTTAAAATGTTGTAATTTTGTTAGCCATGGACACAGTCAGCATAATTTGTGGGCAATCGAAGCGGCTCTTCTCACCTTGAAATGCCGTGCCTGAGAAGTGCACTGGTAGTCCCTGACACGGCGAAAGTAGAATCTGATGCAGGTCGAAGCATATAAAGCATATTTATAAGGAACCACAATAGCACCCAGCAGAAGGAAGGTGCTGGAAAAGTTGAGTATTATATCCATTATAGCCAGGCTGATGATGACCTTTGCTGCAACAGCAAACAAGATTTTCACAGATGGACGGAGAACTGATTGAGTGAGAACTGCCTCAACAGCTCTTGTGGCATTGTATTCATGTGACACAAGTCAAAATACGCAAATAACAAGGAGACTGAGTTTTCTACTTCTTCCTTCTCCCCTTTGAGCATGTAAATGGTGCTTACCGGTAATAATGACCAATTATGTTTTCCTTTTCTTTTGAATAGTTTTACTACTGTCACTTGTTCAGCGCTTTTCTTCCTCGGGTACTCCAAAGTGCTTCAAACTGTTATCTCTATACGGTATGTTCTGTATCTTGCTCAAGGACACCTTGGATGGCTCCCGTTGGCCGGGGGTGAATGGGATAAGCCAGAAAGAAAATTGTAGGATATGGCATGGCAATGATGTAACTGTTAAATGACAATAAGCACAATTGATTTAAACAAACAAACAAAGCAACAATGTTGCTTAAATTATACATTTGTAGGATTATAAAATACGATCTTTCAGTCAACCTCAGTATTCTACTTTGCATAAAGTTTCAAGGAAATGTTTTTCTGCTGTCAACAAATCACTTGACTAAGCGGAGCTTGTTTTTCCTGTGATGTGTGATGAATGAATACATGAATTCACATGAGCATGTCCTCTTCTACTATGCGTGTTTTTTAGACAGTTCAAATGCACAACCTCGATGTCATGTGCTGATAATAGCACGTTACCAAGTCAAATGTTCCACATTTCCGGGCACATCCTCACTAGCCCTGCAGACTTAATACGTGCTGCAGACATATTGTGTCAAACATGCTCAACCGGACGCCAACAGAAACCATATTGCGTGTAAGATTGTTGATGAATGCATTCATAAATAAACAACCAGACAGACAAAGAGTCCCATCAAATATTTAAAATGTCTATTAAGTCGGGCAACCGCAATTCTCATCACACATGACTTAGCAAGCTATCATCATACTGTTACAGGATCGGCCAAGAGTACATGAAAATGACATTATGATAGACATATTTACATATTGTGGAACGTATTCAACAGGATTTCACATGCAACAATGATGAATTGTAGTGCTATGGCATTTTCTGTGCCAAATGGTCAAAGGTTAGCATTGTTCCTACTGTACGTAGCATAAAAGTTCCCTGCAGTTTGCATCCACTGTCACAAGTACAAATGTGCATGGGAATTTTTACATTGCCCACACAAAGGATAGCGGTTACAGATGGGTATTCTTCATGATGTTATACAGTCAAATCCATATTCATAAGCCTGGCATTCATCATCTGAGATTGGTGTTGAGTAGAAAAGGATATTTGTCAAATGATGCGACAGGAAGCAGTTCAATCAGATGCTAGGATGATGAGGTTGATAATGCTCACTTGATGAACACTCATACACAGCAATTAATACATTGTATGGTAATCATTTACATTGCATTAGCGTGATTTGATAGTGGCCCTGTTATCAACCCTTATAAAATTAGTGTTCTATGACCTGCTGTGAGATATAGTGATGGAAATAAATTGTTGTTGCAGGTTGCATCGCTATGATGCCATTAAGGAATGCATATATTTATTACTTTTTTTTGCTTTGACTTGTGACTTCAAATCTGACATATGAGCATTCTACTCCGCCGGGTGACTCAACTGGCTTCAAAACAAGCAGTAGTTTGGCATATAACTAGTACCGTATTTCCTTCACTATAAGGCACTTCGGATTATAAAGCGATGAATGGCCTATTTTAAAACTGTTTTCATATATAGGGCGCACTGCTTTTAAAAGGTGCATAGAAGCTACAAAATGGCTGCGGTTACACTATGCAAGATGGCGCTACGCTAAAGGAAGTACAATACAATACAATACAGCTTTTATTTATATAGAGCCCTCACAGCCGCTGCAGCTGTAACAATGAAAACTGGTCACAAACATGGACATGAAACATCTAAATACAAATGCCATTACAAAACAAATTGTTTTGTAATGGCATTTGTTTTAAACAATAAATGAGAGATAACGGTTATGAAGACAAATGATTCAACAAAAATGCACACAAACATCGTGGGCTCACATCCAAAAGGGGTTCAATGTCTTTAGAAGTCTTGCTTCTTTCGTTTAGTCAGAAGTTAACTATGCTTGTGGTATTATCTTCGTTTAATAATGGCTGCGCGGTGCTCGCAGTGTAATTGTCTGTTTGAGTGTGTGTTGGCGAATGCACATGTCAATTAGTGTCGGGCAGAACCCTTTTAGGGTCCAATTGGTTCCTGCTAATAATCACCACTACATGGCATAGGAACACAAAAAGGGAAACAGGGAAACCACTCAATGGAGAATATAAAGTCGGCTTTTGAGAAAATTGCTTTTAGGTGTGCCTTATTGTGCGGGAAATACGGTAATTATTCATTAAAAAGTGGCTTCAAGCTGTTTATTACCTCTCCCAGCAGAAAGTTACTGTCAAACTTCATGTAAAACAAAGAGAATTACATATTGTGTTTTGCGAACATACGATGTGAAATACTATACACTGTAGGCACACAGGCAATTAGCATCCAGCGAAGTCGCCCTTTGAGCAATGGATAGCTGAACACAAACCATGGAGCAACACAAGTGGACAGATAATATAACAGTACTCACAGGCATATACTCTTTATCCACTACGCAGAACAACGCATAATTCTGCCTTCCTGAGACAGCAAGAGAGGATCTGTGACAAAAACTGTTTCATTATTTGTAATTATGTCATTACTGTATGTCTTTATAGAGTACAATGTTTTAAAGTGCTACTTTTCCTCATTTAAAAACCAAATCACACAAAAGGCTGGAACAGATGAAAGGCATTTCCATTCATTTCATTGAGAAAAAAACAAGCTTGCTTCTCAAGCCATCGTTGTATTTGTCAGCGTTTACATTGTGTTTATAGAGTAGAAAATACTTCAAATTCATTTGGGAAAACCGGAGTGACTGCAATACTCCAAGGCTGTCAGCCACCTGCGATTTAATGTAGTAGATGCCAATTAAGCATGTTATATATGTGACATTAATTACTCCACTCAAGACGAAAACGCTGCCTCGGCGCATGCCATTTATTTTCATGTTGATTAAATTAAAGGTCATTTGGTATTGGATTACAAAAATGATGAGTCGCTTCTTCTTGTGATGGAAGGACATTAGAGTAGCAGTTTCAAGAAAAAAAATAACGGAAACCCCTCATGTTAATAAGTCACCACCATGGCATACTAATTAAGATGATAAAACCAAAACACGCTGATTTAAGTCATCTCTCCATCTGTCCTTTTTGATTCCGCTTTTCCTCAGTAGGATCATGGGTGAGCTGGAGCCAATCCTAGCTGACGCACTGGAATGATCTCCAGCCAATCGCAGATGATGTAAATCAATATAAATTGATGTGACTCAAAATGATCACTGCACTGAATGAAATTAGACAAATAGATACAAAAAATGTCACTGTCAAAATTTCCCCGAGTACAGTATGCCCCTGACATAATACACCTATCCCCAAATCACCTTTAACATTTTCTGTCTTCTTGTGAATAGTTTCGTCCCCTGATTTGATGGTATCCTTTTTGATCAGCGTGAATAATATGAATGAATGAAAAAGATTCAAAACATACCAAGAAAATGTCAATTCTTTAAAAATACAAGTTAAAAACTGCTACCCACTTTAACCAAACTGTACCTGTGATTAAGTTATTTCAAAGCATTTTTAAAATCTTGTCTTCCAAAATATTATTCTTGCACTGTACACTCTTTGAGTAAACTGCGTTGCATTTATTTCATGTGCTTTTAAATGTCTTGGACTCTTTTGATTGCAACTGCTTTTAAATGTTGTACTTTTAATTATGTGAAGCACATTGAGTTATCTTGAGTATGTTGTGTATGAGTATGTGCTGCCCAAAAATTCAGACAATGTAAGACACAATCTAATGCAGTAAAAAAAAAAAAAAAAAAAGATACTTTGTAAATCCGACATATAATTTAACAAGAATTCCACACCCTCCATGTTACTAAGGAGAAACAATCGATACGTTTGGTGACTCTACAATATGTAAATAGATAATAACATGGACAAATATGCGCATAATAAGCCCCGTGAACTTCTGCTGGAAATTCAAGCTGCTAGTGTGACTCACTGCTCCACAAAGTGGACGATGCAGTATACGAGTCCAGCTCATGTACTTACTTTATGTCATTAGCTCAGTGCTGAGAAAAAACATCAGTGAGGAATTATAATGCAACTAAACTTATATAGGCGGTCTGCTGCAACTGCTCTGAAAACAGGAACAAGGAAATATAACAATGCAATTCAACAACTTCTGTTTTTATCAAATCAATTTTTTATGATATAAGTGTGGAAAATTACACATTAAATATCACGATGAAGTAATTTTTGTCTCTTTCTTTTTTTTAGTCTTTCTTTTATTTTGCTGGACCCTTGCACAACACTCCCCCAATTAATATCCTCTATAATTGAAAGAAAAGTATTAGTTATTAGTTTGCACAATGCCACTGATGCTCGTGTGGACTTTTCTTTTGCGTTGGCCTGACAAGTCAATTCATATGATTTTATTCCAAGACAGATTGTAATACACAGGTTGAGCCAAGGTCATCATAAGGCAGCTGTAGGTTTCAAATTGTTAAATACGTTTGAACATTAGAGACTTACCAACTCAACCACCAATAAATGTTATTGATTTGCTCGTCTTAAACACCCTATGGTATGGCGATAAAGATGAGACAGGTACTTTTGGTCTTTTTAGGGCTGCACCATCTTATCTTGTGTGCTGCAGCTCTTGTACTTCTGTCATCATTCACATGAAAACAATGAAGCCCCTTGCAAGGACCTTTCAGAATGCCTGCCACCAGGAGCAATATTGTTTGGGTTCTCTCAAAACCGAACAAGAAAAATGCTGAGGAGGGAGGAATTGTGACAAGGTGAGGAGTACACAGTACACCTTGTGATTGACTAGCAACCAGTCTGGGGTGACATCTGCCTTTCACCAAATTAATCCTAATGAATCAAATGGGGGTTTTTACTTCTGAATGTCCCCTGTGAAAGACAATTTTTTTTTTTTTTTTTTTTTTATGGTGTCCTGCTAAAGTGTGTTGGTTGGTGGTTTAAGAGTCGAATGTGTGTGCTGCCTAAAAGAACAAAATGGATGATCTAGACAGGATCCACTCATCCCCATTTATTTTTATGTTTTGCAGTTTTATCTGGCCACTTCAGCAGGTGCAAAGTAAAAGACTGTCTATATGCCACTTAGTATCTGTGTGAGTGTTTAATATGTGAGACTGTGAATATTTTTCCTAACTGTACAATGAATCATCTGTGAGAAATTCCTCTATTTTATTAGAGGTACAAATTAAAAGCAGTGTTTCATTGCACAGAAGCCAGCAAAATAAAAAGCCATATATGCTTATAAATCACGCGCATTTAATTGTTGTGATCATTTGATTTCCAAGGTGTTGGCTGCGGAACTGTGGAAGAATCATGGCAAGTACACTAAATCACATGGAAATGAAATGAAATCATGAGGTAGCAAGAAAGCAATGTGTTCCTATTATGTCACACAGGCTGCACGCGCCACATTTGGTGATGGGGCACGAGCTTCCTAGTGAGTAAACTTTAAACAGTGATCACCTTACAAGTAATTCCCTGATGCTAAGTGAACCAAAGATGCTGCAGTATCATTTATTGTAGATAGAATATCATTCACTCAAACGATGAGATGTATTACAGCCATGTAGTCATAGCTCTAGTTATTTTCAATGGATTACGCACGGGTCTATAATTAGCATGATTCTGGAACGTTACCAGGAATTTATAGATTAAGGATTTAATAGACCAAAAATGATTTCAGTCGAAAACACCTACAGATCATCCTAAAAAGACAACAGTCATGGATGGGCCTTTAGAATTAAAGGCACCTAATTTTTAATGGCCTTTTTTCTGTGACTGTTAGCAATTTTGTATTAGGCATCCAAAATCATATTTCTCCTCTTTGCCATCACTGGCACACTCTGTGGTGGCAAAACGAACAGAAACAATTAACAGAAGTACATATGAAATGCAACATTATTTTGATTAAAGACTCTAAAGTCACTATTGGGCTGAGTGTGACTGATTGTTGACTGATTGCTCTGTGATTGGCTGGAGACCAGTCCAGAGTTTACCCCGCCTCTCACCCAAAGTGAACTGGGACACTTGCCCGCCTCCCTTAATAAGGATAAGTGCTACAGAAAATGGAAAAAATCCATGCGTCCATTTTCTGTGGACAGTCTTTAATTAACATTGGGTGCATGTTTTTGGAATGTGAAAGAAAGCCAGACAGCATACATTCAAGCGGGCGGGAACATACAAAGTCCGCACAGAAATGCCGGAGCAAAGATTCAAATTCAGAACCTCAGGACTGTATGAGCGAGCCACTCGTCTATTGAACTTTGCATGTTACAGCACTTCAACTTGGATGTTCCACTAGTGTCTTTGGATATGCTGTCGAGGTGAAGGCCTCTGCTTAACAGTATAAGGAAGAAAAATGTTTTCCTTTGAGGGTCAAGTGGAACTTGTAACAATGTTATTAAAGCATTAGTATGCAAATGAGTTTCACAGGTGACGTGGGCAACACAAAAGGTGGCATAAAAGAGAGGTCTTGTTTTGCAAAAGAGTGACGAGGGGCACTATCTATCTACGTTCATACTTCAGTAACTCTATTTTAAGCCACCTTTAATCATTTTAATTTCACGGCCAGCAACTCATTATTTTGACCAGGTAGCTTGAAGGAGCTAAATATTTGAGTATTTGAATTCATAAAAGTGTGGCTGCAATTCCACGACCGCCAAGAAGAAAATAGGACATCTTGTCTATCTTTGTGAACTAATTTTGTCGAATTTAAGAATCAGTCATCCTTGAAGAAATCCCCTCCGGTGGATGGTAATATAAAAGCAGCAATGATAGAAGCAGTGACCCGGCATAGAATTAAGAAACAGTTCAACTCATAACCTTTTGCAGACATACACTTTTAATTAGTTTATGGACAGATTAAGCAAACAGGAACATTCTGACCACTTACATAGTGCAATGTTTTCCAAAACGGTAGCAGTATGACATGTGCTGCTTTTACAAAGATAATAATGGTCATTTTGAACTGAAAATGTGATCATTTGGTTTGTGGTGTTAAACTGTACTGCATCATACTGAGAGCCGAGTCTAATATTTTTGACTCTGATTTAACAAATTCATGTAAACAAATTATTAGGCACGGCTCTGATTATCTTGCAGCACAATCAGTAGAGTTCTACACCCCTGCAACCCAAAACCACAGGACATTACACAACAATAACATTTCACATTGGAAAATGAATACCTCTGCGATTGGCTGGCAGCCAGTCCAGGGTTTAACCCGCCTGCCCGTCGTCAGCTGGGATAGGTTCTAGCACACGCGTGACCCTTGTGGGGGTCAGCAGTACCGACTACAGTAATGTTATATTCCAAATCAGTTTCCAAGTGTTGTTAGTTAAGTACACCATATTTATTCACCTGCTGTGGTGTTGTGCATGCATTATGTCCTTTTTCCATTACTCAGTACAAGAAAATGAGAAACTGTTGTTGAAAGTTGTTCAAAGTTTTCTCCAGCAAATTTCAAAGACTTTATTATTGGTCAGAATCAATCCATGATGTTTCCTTCAACGTGATCTCTCCAGTGGACACACTTGACACCTCATGAACATTTTAAAAAATGCATTGTGTGTGCACCCCATGTGGGGTGGGCAATTACGGTCCTCGAGGGGCGGTGTCCTGGATGTTTTATATGTCTCCCTGCTCCAACACACCTAATTCTTCAAATGATCAGCTCATATGTAAGCTCTGCAGAAGCTAAATAACATCAGTCCAAAAAAAAGGACTCTTCTATCAAGGTCTGGTATTTTTTTTTTCCATTAATTAAATGTGGATTGGTTAGCACGTCCGCCTCACAGTGCAGAGGTGCAGGGTTCGATTCCGGCTGCGGGCTCCCTGTGCGGAGTTTGGATGCTCACTCCGTGCCTGCGTGGGTTTTCTCCGGGTACTCCGGTTTCCTCCCATAATTCCCAAAACATGCATAGCAGCTTGAGTGGGCACTCCAAATTGTCCCGAGGCGTGATTGTGAAGGCGAATGGTTGTTCATCTAAGTGTGCTCTGCGATTGGCTGGCAACCAATTCAGGGTGTATCCCGCCTACTGCCCAAAGACAGCTGCGATAGGCTCCAGCACACCCTTGTGTGGATACGCGGATTTGAAAATGGATGGATGGATAATTAAATGTGAAATTCAACAACAAAGTGTGTCTGAGTCATGGCCGGTGATAATGTGTTTACAGCATGTTACCTGCCTGCCAAGGAAACCATTTACTTTGTCTTCACAAAGAAAGACTCTGGGCTTCGGCATCAAAGCAGGAGTTTCTCAGGTTTATCAGTTTTAATACAGCAACTGACCACCTTGGCTTACATTAGAACTGCTTGTCCCACCTCCCCGATGGACCTGGGCCGATGGCTGAATCTTGACGGAAGCATGCGACGATTGGGCTGTGATGGACTTGTAGTGTGACATCTTGCGCGGTCCAAAACACAGAACGATATTTATCTGGTAGTCTCACAGCGCGACTGTCGGGAATGACAAAAATTCATGGCGTCTGAATAGGACATAAGTCAGCTAGATTGGAAGGCTATATGATATTTTATGGTCAGGGGCAAAAACTTGAAATCACATCTCAGGTGGATTAGGAGCCAGTGCAAGGTTGCCAGCACATGGATAATATGAGCAAATGTATTAGTATTTTTCAAGAGTCTTGTACAGCATTTTGTCCTCGCTAGAGATTTTCAATACTAGAGAGGAAGACAAAATATAACGCATTACAATCGTCAAGGTGAGATGTAAAAAAACAAACAAAACAAATTATGAACAATGGCTTTGTTCTCACTTGCAAATACAATTTAGTCATTTATTCATTCATTTCAGGCAGCGCTCAACACAAACAAGAGATCCAAAACATAAATTTCCAATCAAAACTTCAGACCCAGCCGCAAAAGGAGTGTGAAGAAAAGTACTACCGGTAATTTCGTCCCACTCCATTAAGAATGAACGGTCTCATCTTGAAAAATTCAATGATAGCTATAGATTGACCCAGAAGATTTTTTTCAATTACCATTATTTCTAAGGGAGTGATTTTTTTCCCAAAACATATTTGGATGGCTTTTATATTTTAAAAATATAAAGTTAAAAAAAAAAAAAAAAGCATTAGGCCCCAATATTTCAAGACCCTGATGAAGATCTTACTTTTTTATTCACATATTAATAAACAAATGTAAGCTGCCCAGTATGGTCCTCGTCCATGTGTTAGATGATTTCTGGGACATATTTAATGTTGCTATGTAACAATTAGATTTCACAGAGTTGAAAATATAATTTCCTTTGAATGGGGACATTGTTTAGGTAGGAGGACGAGTGCAGTATGTACAACATTACCATGAAAAGATATTGATTTTGAACTTGTACAAGACTGCAAAGAAGTTGGTTAAAAGTTATAAATGGCTATTGGGTTTTGTTTTGTTTTTTTTTTACCTCATATAACAGAAAATTAAGCAATGACAATCAAAACTTAAGCTGCATCTTTAATTGGATGTCACCATTCCAATATTGTCTTCATTTTACCTTCTAAATTAGGCTCTAACCTTTGGCAAACACAAGGATAGGGTTGCGCGGATGTTCTGCTGGAAAAAGAATGTGCAGTGACAGATGTAAATCAAAATATCACGCCTGCCAAGTGAGCGCTGGCCCCTCACAGTTTGACGTTAGAGGAACACACAGAAAACCAATCACATTTCTGGACGTTTGCCGACAGGATTTTTCCAATTCTGTTTTTCCTCATCCGCTGCTTGTTTTTGCTGTCAACTGTAAGATGCCGCCGTCATCTCGAGGACATTCTCCATTTTCAGGTAGCTGACAACATATATACTTCCCGCCACCCTCTCCCCGATTTTGCACATTTGTGCGGCTGTATTTGTACCTTGTTGTTGCTCAGTCAATACTGTGCACTGCTGCAATATTTCACCCAAAACAAATAACTCCGATAATGGTTTGCAAGATGCAGAGCGCAACTTTCTAATCAGCATTCTTCTCTTAGCTACACACAGCACAAAAACATGAGAAAATTGCTTTTCATCAGTCATCGCATGACGTATTAGAGAGTCATTACAATATCTGTCAAACTTGGATCAACAAATCATTTATACTGTTCTTGCTATTTTCCTTTTGTTTTTGCATTTGGAAACGTACCCATCGGTCTTTGAAAGAAATTCATCATCATAAATGCAAGCATCAGTCGTTTACAAAGCACCATCAATCAAAACAAATAATTGGACTTGTCAGAAATGCTGCTATACCGTCTTCACCGACAAAATGAACAACATATACAAGGAATGACATGCATGACAGCCGGGATGAAAACATCTGGAGTTAACTGATGAATTGTACAGGTTGTGGCTCACAGGGGAAACAAAATCACCTTTTTTTTTTTTTTTTTTTAATACATTTCACATGCTAGAACATCAATTGATCCTGCCTGACTCAACACATGCCCACTTGTCCCCTGTGCAGGTTATCTTCAGTGTTCAAGGAAAGACTAAAAGACGGAGGTGGAAACAAGTTAGAGGAAGACGACAGATGAAGGCAGATAATGTCTTCCTTGTCGCATAACAGACTTGACCTACGGCAACCACAATCCGCCTGTGGCCTGCCTCAATTCTCTTTTTCCTATTGTGTCTTTAGTTATTATTTAATTGTTATTTTTGGTGTCAGTTTTTTGTGAAAGGAGGAATAAACGGCTTTCTATATAAAGCGGCTGGATTCAACACCAATGACCCACATTCCGTTAATACTGTTGTCAGTGTTATTAAAGTCAAGAGAGGAGTCGCAAAAGAGGTTGGAAAACGGGAAAATACGCCATCAATTTTATATGCGCCTTCACATCCCGTGAAATTTGTAATTCTGCAGAAATAAAGCCTGTTTCCTTTCCTTTCCTTCACCAGCTCACATTTTCACCACAAGTGTTTCCTTTAATTTGAGCCAGATTTGCTAGCACGTTTTACAGACAAAGCATAATCAATAAAATATTAGTCATATCATATATAAAACAGCATTATGATCAATTGCTCTGATACAGTTTTGTCATAAACAAACGGATGAGATGGAACGCACCTTAGAAACACTTTGGACTAAATGAGCATCCTCCATACAGCAGATGAGACAAGTGTGGGTTGGTCTCCCAAACGGATGGGTCACTGGTACTTTTAACTTATGCACCGGCAGGACAAAGCGTCAAATAGCTAAGTATTAAAATTGACAATATTTATCGGCCTTGGACTCATTGAGCAGGGAAATAAACTCCTCCTCTTGGCTCACACTGTACATATTCAAATACTTAACGATTCTCCCCTACAACTTCATATTATACATATTATATAATTAGCACGATATGAACAGGCAAGTTAAAAAAAAAATGTCTCTGTTGCTTTACAGATGGTTTACGTACAGTGTGATGAACGAAAGGGCCAACGAGTCGACTCGTGGTCAGTTTGTCGATTGGGTCACGCACAGGTAACCAGGATGACACTGCCATGCCACGGCTCCCGTGTCAGTCTCAGTAATGAGCTCCAGAAATATCGCCTCGCTCCGCTCTGTCCACACAGATATATTTCACTCGCTTTCCGTACATTTCCTTCAACGCAGTGGAGAGGAACATTTCATGAAGCCATTTATTATCAAATCATTTATCTGACGACAGACTTGCCCAGAAATGTCACTTCTTGTCTCATAAAGACAAGCGAAACCCTACACTTCGCATTCTATTGATCCTGAAATGGTGCACGTGCACGGCCTTGACTCATTCACCAGCGAATCCATGGTCTCGGAATTTGAATGGTAGCTCAGATAGTACTCTTGCAACTGAGAGTTCAGGTCTTGCTCCTGCTTCCGGCCTTTTTTCCTGCGCTTATGTTTGACGGAGTGCTGCTGCAGTTGCCTCATGGTGTTGGGGTAGTGCCTCCATGAGACATAAATAACCAGGAGGATCAATGACACTGACAAAAACAGGGCTACAGTGCCTGCGATGATTTTATGGAAAGCCATATGTTCAAACGGTATCTCTGGGAAGGATGTGGTTGAAGGGTCGGGGGAGGGAGGCAGTGAGGAGCTCCCGGTTGTGGGCTTCACACTCTGTCTGTCTGTCGTACTGGGCCAGGTGGCTGAAGGCGGTGAGGTCTTCACAGGAGGCTCACTGTGAGCCAGCTGCGTGACACCACGGAAGAGACGGTGAGATGTGGCGTTGACAAAGGGGCTTGAAGTGAAGACTACCGAAGCGGTGGTCGTATTCACAATGAACATCACGTTCACGCAGTTGGAATAGTTCCCCACGACGTCCACAACTCTCTCTCCCTGCGTAGACTTGGGGCTGCTGCATATCATGCTGATGTCTTTGGCATCCCTCAGGGTCCTGAGCCATGCCATGAGTGGGCAGATGCTCGGCCTGCAGTCCCAGGCATTCCCGGCAAGGCCGATGGTGGTCACTGAAGTCCACGCCGCCACGGCCTCTACGGGCACGCTCCTGAGCTTGTTGGATTCCAGATTGAGCGTTTGTAAATTTGGCAGTGACTGGAAAACCAAGGGGTCTAACGTCTGGATTTCATTCCCCGAAAGATCCAGTTTCTGCAATTTAAACCAGGTCCAAGGTACGCCTTGACTGACGGCTCGTATGCGGTTCCATTGCAAATAAAGAGCCTGTAGGTTGGTGAGGCGTGGGAAAATGTAGAAATTAATCCGAGAAAATTGATTGTGCTCTAAATGAAGCTCTTTGAGGCGAAACAGTCCCAAAAAGGTTGTCCGGCTGAGGCTCCGCAGCTGGTTGTATCCCAAATCCAGAAACTCCAGGCTGCGGCATTCCAGAAAGGTACGGACTACGATCTGTTTTAGTCCATTGGATCGAAGGTGTAGATTCTGGAGCTTGCGCAGGCCGAACAAATGTCCTGGCTGCAGGGACTGGATCTTGTTGTAGGATAGATCCAAGTTCCGCAGGTTTGGAATGGCGCTGAATGTGTTGTTGTGCAAGTGGGCTATTTTATTGGAGCTGACGATGAGTTCTTTGAGCCTCCTCACACCGTGGAAGGCTAAAACATCCACAGCGTTGATGGAATTGTGGTCCAAGTAGAGCCAGACAAGCTGATTGAGATGTGCAAACTGGTAGGGCATCAGCACCTGCAGGTTGTTATAGCGCAGAGATAGACCTTGGCATCCCGTGGTGATATTCTGCGGAATGTCTTGGAAAATGCCTGATTCGCAGTAGACGAGTTTGCCTTCGCAGCGACAACTCGTAGGGCACATCCTCTCCCCCTTGCTGAGCAGCAGCCACACAGCTGCCTGCACCAGAACACATGAAAACCTCCAGCCCAACATCACAGAACCTGTTGGGGGAATAAAGTGGGGCACAGGCAATCAAAACAGCGCCTTGCTTTTAGAGAATTTGCGCTCAAAGACATTTAAATAAGTAAAGACAAGAACTTCTTTATCCTTTAAACGCTGAATGTCGAAGTGAGAAAACGTGTGATGTGCAGACCCGCTTCATGAAAAATTTATAACAGCCTGAGATTAACTATTTTGAGGTAGTTTACGGATGGCGAACACCAATAGCAGGCATGATTGGCATACTGGGTAGAGGAAAATGTCACTGAGTTGTATGCATATAAAAATAACTGAAAGCACCGCAAGCATATAAAATACATGTAAAATGTACTTACCCATGGTTTCTGAGCGAAGGAGTGACGCTGTGAAATAAATCGATGAAGAGCATATTAATCTGCCCACAGATGTGGAGAAAACGCAGCTCGTGCAGGATACGGGACACACTGAGCACCACCACCTGTGTCTTCGCTCTCAGTAAGAGAAACGCAGCGGGAAGTTTTAATCCTCCATGCGGCGTCGTAAATAAAGCAAAACCAAAAGGGAAGCTTTCGCCCCGGGTGCGAGGTTGGTCGCCGCTCGTTCAGTGTTCAATGTGCAATGCAATCATCGTGTGGCGCGCTGATGGAGGGACACTGAACCAACTCTCTCTCTCTCTCTCTCTCTCTCTCTCTCTCTCTCTCTTTCTTTCTCCCTTTCTCTCTTTTTATTTCTTTCTCTCTTTCTCTCGCTCTCTCTCTTTCGCGCTTTCGCTTTCTCACCACACACGGTAAAAACTCATCATTCATCACTTTCCTACATTATTAATGCTTTAATAGCATCCCTCACTGCTTTCTTTCTGGTTTTGTGACAAAAATATAGTACTCCGAGATATAATAACGGGAGATTCTTATCATAATAAAAGTGGTCCTCGGTTTACGACGGAGTTCCCTTTCCTGTATCCTGCGGCGACGTAATGCGTAATCGGAGCTCGCCGTCTAATACAGTATTATTCCAAATTCAATATTGTCATAATTACAGTAGATATGTGTATGAAAAACATTTCTGCATACATATAAATAAATCCACCGAGAAACAGTTATTTAGCGTGCCTTTTTGTGCCGGGTGACAAAGTACATATTTTTGACAACTATCTTACTCTTTTATATATATATATATATATATGAGTGAGAGAGAGAGAGATTATCTGTGCGTGCGTGTGTGTGTGTGTGTGTGTGTGTGTGTGTGTGTGTTAAATTGGTCATGGCAAATTCTTTGCATGGAAGCAATCTCTAATCCACCAATTATCTGGATCACTTATGAATTAGTAATGATATACTTGCGCGTGTTAGTTGATAACTGTATTCACTTAAATGTGATGCTGACCACACATCCATCAGGCTGCACTTTCAGGCAGGAGAAGGCATAAATAGACGATTTTCTTTTAAGCCTGGAGAGTTGGGACGCCAGGGAATGGAATCCATTTTAACAGGCCAGGAGAGTAAATTTGAGCTAATCTCATATTTATTTTTCCATACTTGGCTCATTTTGCTTGAAGCTACAGTTGGGATATACAACAGACAACAGAGCCGTACCTGTGTTTGTACTGTGTGGTAACAGCGACACCTTGTGTGCAAAAATGTTTTTCTGTTGAGGTTCAGCCTGATATTCAAATCAATAAAGGGGGACGTCTGAGAAAAGAATCAATTCTCATCACTTCTATTTTATGAAGTTGTTGTCGTTTTTTCTCCTCAGTAAAATAACGATACACTGCACAAGCATGTTCGATTTAAAAGGAGTTTGAACCGAATTTGACCAAAGAACAATCAACAAAAGAATTCAGCCCAAAACAAGTGACCATCGGGCAAAAGCAAAATCTTTAAACTAACTCGCAAGGCCGACCGTAAATAAAAGACCCACCTCGCCCATCCCTTTCCAAATACGCACGGGGTAGGTGCATAAATATGGGTTGAGTTGAGATTAATGATGTATTCAGTCTATTCGTCCGTGGGTGGGTGCAGCAAAAACACGGAAACAGGGATTGAATTGGGAATGAAACTTGCGAACTTCATAATGTTTTTAAACTTTATTAAATTAATAAAATAAAATATTCACGCATTTGAAATTCAATCCCGGAGGGGCTTTGCCTGGGCTGCACATACTGTATTTCTGACGGGACGATAGCGCCCTGTTCCCCAAATGTGGCGCTGTGACCGACTGCAACACCCACATCAATTCGAGAGTATCATGGCTTGGATTAAAATGAATTAATATTCCTTATTTCATAGTAGATACTAGAGCTCCTAGTTTTCCTTTAAATCTTTACTATGCCTTCCTATGTATTTAGCCGGTAACCAGCCAAGGATGCGCCCCAATTTTCGTCCAAACTAAAGTGGGATAGGCTCCGTGACCCAGATGAGGACAAGCGATTTAGAAAATGGATTTATGGAAATGGATGTGTGGATGATTGTTACGATCTTTACATTGCCAATTAGGTTTGAAAATTTCCTACTCTGTGGGACCAGTTTGGAGAAGGCCATGTTCTGCACCATTGAGTCCCGCATGTGCATAAAGCAAGGTCCATGTAGTCATAGTTGGATGAATTTGGTGTGAAAACACTTGAGAACCCTGACCTCAACCTAGTGAAAACTACAACAAAGAGTGTGTGCAATCTGAACTACAGGATGCCCTACTGGATAAACACATAAAAATGTTGAGCATTTTTGCAGGTGCTGTAGGTGTCCCAATACTTGTGTCCATCATGTCCAAATGCATTTATGAGCAGTCCTTCATAACCACAATGGGACTCAATCCAAGACCAATCTATCTTGCCTTTGATGCTGAAAGAAGGTGTTCCTTTGTGAATGTCCAGGCAGAAGGACACTGTATCACTTCAAAAAAAAAAGGCTTTCATGATCTTTTCTTTCTTTTTATCAATGGCATCTCATCTTTTGTGCGAAAACATCCCAAATTAACTGACTGCGTGCACATTAGAGACTGCTGTGGGGAATTTACAATGCAATCATCTTCAGAGAGGTGATAACCGCTATCTATCACTGCCAATAACAGAAGGCTAAGAGAGCAAAGAAATGCACGACACATCACACTTCTTTGATATGTAGCACAATTAACCTGTTTCAACCCCATTAAGTGAGATCAGGAGGTGAATTCACCTTTGCTAAATGATGTTAATGTAGATCGTCCCAATGTCACAGAGGAACAGAAGAACCACTCGAAAAGTTAATTTTGAGTGTGCAACAGATTTGATTGCTGTGCTTGGCTGTCACACTGTCAGTGATACCAAGTATTACACAAATGCTAGGTACGGCTTACCCACTTCAGTGTTTTCACATTTCTCCTTACTCCTTTGAGGGAGCCTAAAAAATAGTCTAGCCAAAAAAGAAGATGAACGCAAGGAATTCAGCAATTGTTCTTTCACGTTAATGGCAAGGGATACAAGCAGCTCAATGATTTTGATTCTGTTTTTTTTTTCCTTTGAGAGCTCCTTCCCCAGCATCCTTGCCTCTTCCCCTACCGGAATCCCCACCTGTGACTCAATAAACACTTTAATCTTTTGTCAGAGCCTGCTCTTGGGTCCTCCTTTCCTCACTGAACCATGACGATTTTGTTGCGTAACATTTTGTGGCAACACTGCACTAGAATGGAATGAAATAGAATCGAATAATTCTTTATTGTCGTCCGAGGTGAAAAATTGTCTTTTGTTCACCAGCACAGTAGACAGACAGGACTAAAATACTGACAGCGGTGCATATAAAACCCACAATAGAAACATATAAATGTGAGTAAGTTACAGTATATTAAGAATAGAAATAAAAGTAAAGGTAAAATTAGATGTCATAAAGCAAGTCAAATATCAACAAGGAGCAGTTCAAGATCGTAAAGTAATTGGTTACTTCGGTAAATTCAGGATCGTGATGGGATTTCATATAAATTATTTTTTAAAAGAAACTTTGGCCGCAGGGCCTCTGTAGCATCGCTCACGCACTTCAGAAGCTCAAACTGACAGGACAGATGATGAGAACTGAAATCAAACGATTTCTTTAACTCTCAATCTCATTTGTGCATCTGTTGCTCCAGCTGTGAATATTTGACAGGGACACCTTCGACAGAACTGCATGTTTCATCTCCTTCCATGGATGTTTAAAAGGATTTAAAGCAGGACTGTGGGACTTCAGAACTTTATGACAGAAGGCATTCTGATGTAAAAAAAAATGCACCGAAAACAGTGTTTTCAGCAAGAAAAAAAACCCATAAGTTTGCATTAACAGAGATGGCTGCCATTTGCCTTCAGCCAGGCGAGCCAACTGGCAGTCCAGGTTATCATAGAATCAGAATCTGAATCATCTCGTCTAGTTTAGCATGTTTGTGAATTTGGTGGACCGCACTACGCATCACGAGGCATTCCAGCCAAGGGCGTTTCGTATTACACGCCCCCGGCGCGCCTGCCAATTTGGTGAGAAAATTCGACAACATTTTAGACTGTCCAGAACCCGGTCTAAATGCTGCCGCAGGTGGTTTATTTGATCGAGGTGCAGTCATACAGATTCGGCTCCCCACAGACATACAGTTTTGCATTTATAGCTATGACAACAGCGTGAGTCACTCCCTCTGAATCGTTGTAGAAGTCAATTCATTGAACGAATTATAATCATTGTTATCTTAAAAATATTTTAATAGCACCCCCCTGACCCTGCGGCACAACTATTGGTGGGGAGATGGTCACAAACACGGACGTACGGTCATGTGTGCAAGGCCAATTGCCCACATCAAATGCATGCGCGATTGATTGCATCATCCGCAAGGTGAGATCTTGCTATTTCCCTGTATTTATACACTTAGCACATGCCAATGTCACGCACGGAACCCAGCGAGTCCATTTTTGCATCTGCAATGTCAAGCACTGCGTGTGCTTCGCTTAATGCAAATGAGGGAGAGCGCTTCGATTGGCCGGGAGTCAGCTGTGATCTATCCCACATTGGCCCAAATAACCCCCTTACGCCCATTCTATTTGTGCAAAGTCTAGGAAAATACCAAAACAAAGAAAACGCTACTCATGAACACAGTTAGACTGTGCTTTGCTCTAGATTCGCACAGAGCACGAAAATAGTGTTGTTTCCTAGACAACTGACATAACTGACTTGGCCTCATTATGTGTGCTACAAAAGTCAAGAGATTATCGATTGGTGTGTTTTAATTGGCTTTAGACCAGTGCTTCTCAATTATTTTCTGTTCCTCCCACCCCCCAGGAAAATGAAATATTTCGCGTCCCGCCCCACCTCTCCCTTATAAATAGTATATTTTGTCAATATCAAATAGTTATAAGTACACCTCTGCATAACATTGTACACTGTTCATCATTAAAGAAAACAAAAACAACTTGCAATGAAGAATAACGTAATGAACATTTTTTTTTTGTCTCTCTTTGCTTTTGTTTTCATCCCTGTTAAATATTTTTCCATAGTGTCTTTAGGGTTTGTTCACCGCACTTCATATCTGCTGTTCTGTGTTGCATGTTTGCATCCTTGGTGCAGAACGGATTTGGTGACTGCAGTGTGGCTTCATTAAAAGAGATTAAATGCTAATCATAGGCTCCCAAAAATAAAAACAGCATACGGTACGTATCCAGGACAGGATAATTTTTCAGCTCTCCATCATGAAAAAAGCTCAAGCATCGTTCTCGTCTGATCATCGAGTTTAGACAAGCTGATGTTTGAAGACGCATACAAACCTTTAAGAAGCTGATCACAGAGCTGTGGTCAGATTGGGATCAAGCTGAAGGCATCAAGTCCAAGGGTTCAAGTAAGATATCTCTTTCTTTGTACCAAAGTCAAAAGAAAGTGAAGGCAGCACCCTTTTCCCTCTCATTCTCATTAGGGGAATAAGGGAACAGATGTTTTGGCGCGACCCATTGTCTCAAAAATGCTTACCTGCTGTTCACACATTTTGTAAGTGTAATTCAGCGGTTAATTAGTTTACATATTTAGAAATGTAAATAAGACCGGCTGCTCCAATGCTTGAAATCGTTTTTTTCTTCTTTTTTCTTTTTTGCTCTAATTATTAGGCTATTTATACAGTTGTGCTCCCTGTTTCTGCGGGAGTCATTATTCTGCAAAAAAAGCAGGTCCTTTGCTTGCTCTGTTATTCAGGGCTCAGTCAGTCACAGACAGTCATTAAAGTTTCATGGGAAGCAATTTGGTGGCTGAGTTATTTGCAAAGTGTGGTGAGTGCGTGTGGTGACACTCCACTTTTGTTTGTTGCGCTAGGAGCTTGTGTTCTTCCCATGCTGAGAGAAGGCAGCAGTGCTCGTCTCTGACAGGGTGAACTTTCCCCTGATAGGCCCTGAAGGGGAATCATCAAAGACGAGAGTAATGAGCACGGATTAAGCTCAGGTCACGCAAGCAAAACCCCCCAAATAACAATTTAGAGCAAATTTGGTTTGAAGTAAGTATCAGGAATCACTCTCATTTTCATTCACTGGTTGTCATGAATATAACTGAACTGTACAGTGAGACTTCATGATTCAGATATTCATGCCTTGTCCACATTTGCCTGTCGCAGTACTTCTAAAAGAACGTCAGGAAGTCCATTTTCTGATCCGCATTATCCTCACAAGTTTCTCGGGGCGTGCTGGAGCCTATCTCAGCTGTCTTCGGGCAGTAGGCAGAGGACACCCTGAACCGGTTGCCAGCCGATCGTAGGGCACACATAGATGAACAACCATCCATGCTCAGATTCACACGTAGGGACAATTTTTGAGTGTTCCATCAGGCTGCCATGCATGTTTTTGGGATGTGGGAGGAAACCGGAGGACCCCGAGAAAACCCACACAAGCACGGGGAGAACATGCAAACTCCACACAGGGAGGCCAGAGCTGGAATTGAACCCGGTACCTCTGCACTGTGAGGTCGACGTGCTCATCACTCAACCGACGGGCCGCCGCATTTCATATTTCCTTCTGTTAATTGTTTCTGTTTGTTTTGCCACCACAGAGAGTGCCAGTGATGGAAGAGAGGACCACGTACCTAAAAACACATTAACATTTGCACCATTATCATTGAATGTTAACTGATTGTTTTTAAAGAGAGGCAGCATGGTAGGCGACTGTTAGCACATCCGCCTCACAGTGCAGAGGTGCAGGGTTCGAATCCGGCTTTGGCCTTCCCGTGTGGAGTTTACATGTTCTCGCCGTGTTTCCATGGGTTTTTTTTCCAGGTTTTCTCCCGCATTACAAAAATTATATACTATATTCTGGATTCTAACAGGGAAAATCTGAAGTGATGCTACCCTGTACACGGTGGTATTGTCAACAATAAATTGGAGTGACTGAGAAGTTGCACTGAAATCAATCTTTGTTGTTTGATCATACTGTTGGTTTGTGTGTGTAATTACTGAGCCTTCGTGTTCAGCAGTGGAAATCAAATCAGTGGCTGCCACTCTGATGTGTTACATACATCACTTTAATTTTTGTTTCCACTGACCATAGGCAGTTTGAGCATAAATGTTCATCAATGTTCATTGCTGGCAATTATGTTTGCCACTAAATATGGAGGCAGAGGGAGCCATTAGAAGTGATAACTTTGACCCAGACTAAAACCCCATTATGAGGCCTTCGCTGTAACCTTTGTTCACGCATGCTCAAATTTACTGTCAGCAGGGAACAATACACTGTGATGTATGTGTGTGTGTGTGTGTGTGTGTTTTTCGTAAAACTCTTTTTTTAAAAAATCCTACAATAACTGAGTAACCTCCGTTCGATAAAATGGATTGATTCATTTTTTTCAATAATGCATGATTGAAAAGGTGTGCAGGTTAGCTACAGGTGTTTCGTATTTTGCAAAGCGGACAGTTATTAAGTTGTGGTGTTCATGTGATCCTAAACTCAGATTCGCACATATCTGAGTTAATCTGTTGCTCTACATTTCGTTGTGTCTGACCTACACTACTTGTGACACTTCTGACCTACTTGTATGCAATCAATACTTAGTAGTCATCGACTGTACAGCACTACAACAGTACTTGGCCCACAAGAAGGGTATGTGTCACACTCTAGTGGCCTCCTGAACCCTACCAGTAACGCTCTGCATCACCAGTAATGAGTTGTAACACTATTTTTTGCTATTTTTGCTACTAGCGTGGAGAAATGTCACATAATGGTGGCAAAACAAAACAAAAAACACCACTATTAAGACATCGTCGTTGTACTAGTATGCTAAAGAGACTGACTAGTGAGGACAAACAATATACCCGTTAGTGGACCTGAAGCTGGATAACAAGAATACAGTACAGCAAAATTCGGCTCAAACCGCTTTCAATAGCCGGAGAGTCAGTTAGGAATCAATCAAGACATCTCATGTGTTGCAAATGACGAGTGACCAGCAGGGGGCACTTGAGGGCCAAAAAAAGATGCAGGCGTTTGTTCCGCCGGGATCTCCGCCGACACAATTCCTGTTGCTACTCAACTGATTCATTCTTGATGACACGGTCATCGGCTCTGATCCGCGCCAGACTGCATCTTGACGCTGGATGCGGATCCCTTCAACTTGTCGGTCTCGGACCACACTTTCTCCCACCGCATTATTTTTCACGCGCTCTGTCATCAATTCGTCTTGTGCTACCCAATTAAACCCGATTCAACAATTGGCCGCCGGATGTTTAACCATCTTCTCGCCCGTGCCCAGGCGAGGCTTCGGGCTTTACCGCTCCAAGGGCTCTGCAAGGTGCTCGTCACGAGTGGGCAACATCCTGATCATCCTTTGCGGTAACGTAGCAAAGTAAAGTCCCACTTTTTCTGGAGACGCTGTCGTCTCTGACAGGTGTGCGTCTGCATACGCAAAAGTGCGCGTTTGCCACCCGGTGCGAAACAAGCGTTGTGAGTCCGTGCTCCACTATTTGGCCGGCTTCGTGGAACATGTGGAGCTGGGACGCATGCAACAGAAAGCTGTAACATGAGGAGGAGCCGACACCGCGCAAGTATGGGTATGTGCGCTTGTCCTTGCAAGCTACTTATGACATTTTTCTAAATGTTCATTTTAAATAATCCTTTTGATTTGAACTTCACCTCAACCAGTGATGCTGTTGTTTTCTTTGCACCCCTCGAGGCTTCTAATAGCTGCCTTGAGTTGGATGCTGAGGTTTGTCCCTCATCGGCCATTTGACAGATTACCTGATGCTTTTTTCCTGTTTTAATCACCAATCGTTTTTCTTGCTCAAGAAAGACAATTTGCCTCTACAGTGAGAAAAACACCGCGGTAGCCAGTACATTAATCAGACACTTTGATTTAAATGAAATTAATATATGTTACTTTCTGTTTGTTTTATGTGCCCTTTCACGTTTTGAAGTGTGGTTTCTCCTTAACAGTCTCTTTGTGTGTGTGTGTGTGTGTGTGTGTGTGTGTGTGTGTGTGTGTGTGCAGGACTTCCTGTGCTTTGCAGATGGCTTGTATTCATAGCGGTGGTGCCTGTCTGGCTGCTGGCTGCTCCGAACCCCATGCGTGAGCGTCCCTGCCCGCAGAGTTGCAGATGCGACGGCAAAATAATCTACTGCGAATCCAATGCTTTCCGTGATGTGCCGAGCAATGTGTCAGTGGGAACGCAGGGCCTGTCGCTGCGGTACAACAGCCTGATGAACCTGAGAGCCCACCAGTTTGCAGGCCTCGGTCAACTGGTTTGGCTGTACCTCGATCACAACTACATCGGTTCCGTGGATGGCCAAGCGTTCCACGGCATACGCAGACTTAAAGAACTAATTCTCAGCTCCAATAAGATCACCCTGCTCAAGAACAACACTTTCCATGACGTTCCCAACTTGCGAAATCTTGACCTTTCCTACAATAAACTGCAGGTACTCCAACCCAATCAATTTGTGGGCCTACGGAAGCTACTCAGTTTGCACTTGAGGTCAAATTCTTTAAAAACTGTCCCAATGCGAGTCTTCCTTGACTGTCGCAACCTGGAATTCTTAGATATTGGCTACAACAGGCTAAGGAGCCTCACGCGTAACGCCTTCGCTGGACTCTTTAAGCTGGTCGAGCTGCATTTGGAACACAACCAGTTTTCCAAGATCAACTTTGCTCATTTCCCCCGCCTGACTAATCTGAGGGCACTTTATTTGCAATGGAACCGCATCAAACTGCTGACCCAGGGCCTGTCATGGATGTGGACTTCCCTGCAAAAGCTAGACCTGTCCGGAAACGAGCTCCAGATGTTGGACCCCAGCACGTTTCAATGCCTGCCCAACCTCCAGACCCTCAACTTGGACTCCAACAAACTGAACAATGTGTCTCAACAGACTGTCGAGACTTGGATCTCCCTCACCACCGTCAGTCTGGCTGGTAATCTGTGGCACTGTAACCCCAACATATGCCCCCTAGTGGACTGGCTCAAGGCTTTCAAGGGAAACAAGGAGTCCACTATGATTTGCACGGGCCCTAAGGAGGCACAAGGAGAAAAAGTCACCGACGTGGTGGAGACTTACAACATTTGCACAGTAACGCCAAGCCCCATTACCTCAACAAGGGCGCCTCTCACCTCTGCATTTCAAACAGAACCGCTTCCCCTTCCCACACGGCCCGAAGTGGACAAGAAGCTGGCGGACAACAGGACAGTCTCTCCTACTCCTTCGCAGGCCTCTCCTACCATCCCTTTACCAGACTCTGAGTACGTGTCCTTCCATAAGATCATCGCGGGTACTGTGGCCCTCCTCCTGTCCGTGGCTATAATCCTACTTGTTATCTATGTTTCGTGGAAGCGCTATCCCAGCAGCATCAAGCAGCTTCAGCAACGCTCCACGGTTAAAAAGCGGCAGAAAAAGGCTCGGGAGACTGAGCGCTCCTTTAATTCGCCACTGCAAGAGTATTACGTGGACTACAAGCCTTCACACTCCGAGACAATGGATGTGCTGGTTAATGGGACAGGACCTTACACATACACCATCTCAGGCTCCAGGGAATGCGAGGTATGACCGTTGCCCTCCAAAAATCCATTTCCACTGCGAGGCATGAGAGGTAAATTTTCAAACAATCTGTGGAGACAAACACGATCACCCCATCCCCCTGCCCTTGTCTGTTTTGGGATAAGGAAGTAAAGGTCAGTGCACTGTGATTTGCTTTGCAATGCTTGAAAATTCTTCAGAGCTGCTGTTCTGAGCCATGCTCTTTTATTGCTAAAATGTACTGTCATTCCCATTAGAAGCAATCCAAGTGGCAGCTCCGCTTCCTGGGCCGCACGCAAAATGAATTATGCACAAAGCAGCATAATCTTTTATTTTTGACATAACACAGGCAATTGATAGATCTTGATCTTGTCAGCCAGTGTGTTATTTATTCATAAATGGCTGCTGTCCCCCAAATGCCCATAATAGAAATGGATGAGTTCAAGTCACTGTGCAGGTGGCCCTCTGCTATCCTGTGTGTTTGCTACCTTGGTGGCAAACACACCTATCGTGTAAATCCCGATATATGTTTTCTGTCGTGTTGCATATCTTCGTAAGTCCAAAGTGGCAACCATCATAAATATAGTCACATTTATTGGCAGCATAGATTCCATTCTCCAGTAATGCCTTGAGCATTCAGTTCCTTATTACATTGCTCTTTGGTGAGATTTACTAAGTTCAGTCAGTGCAGGCTGCAACACATACAGCTTACGGTCGAATGAAGAGCCAATTGTGTATAGTTACCAAACCTGTTTCCTTGATAAATTAACTCATAGATGCAATCATGTACCCTGTGCAGACTAAAACTTTTCACTCAAAGCGTAGAGTGGGGACTAAAGTCGGGCTCTTTCATGTGAGTGACTTTAAAACACTATCTGGCGCCAAGAGAGTGAGACTGAAAGCCTTGGCGGGAAGCACAGATCAATCTGTTGTTTAATTAGGTACTTTTTTTTTTTTTTTTTGCATATGTAGCCTTTTTCTGCATGTACCACACATCTTTCTTCTTTTGTCCTGCTGCTTATTATCATTGAGTTGAGCGTGATTTAGAGCTGCTGTACGGGGGATGATTGATGTCAATAGGATCTTGGCTGAGCATTGGCGGGACCACAAGCCTCATTCCAAACACTTTAACAACGTATTCAGTAAACAGTAACAGTATACGGTACATTGGATCCTATAAACCATAATGCCATGAGGGTGAGTTTATTGAAGATGTGGAATGTTTTTTTGAAGTCCAGTTCAGAAAAAAAAAATAATTGGATGCTTTCAGAATTAAAACATCAGCAGATCGTACACACAAGGCACAGATAGCTACAAAAACGACAGATGTGGTTTAAAAAAAAACCCTTTAATACCTATAGTACACAGATAAAATGGGAGCTGCATTGCCCATTAAATAATGAAAACAGGGCAGCGCAGAGTCGACTGTTTCAGATAATGGATGGATAATGAAAACAATGGTGAAAGGTTGAATAAAGTTGAGATTATATGCCTTTGAAGTCTGCTGAGGGAAGAAACAGTCAAAAATTAAGAATACCTCTTATGTCATTCAATTCAAAATTTGATCCAGATGCCTCCAACTTTGGACAGCTAACTGAACACTTTAGCTCAGCAAGCATCAAATGACTGGGCATGTGCTGTGTTTATTTTTTGAATTCAACTTTTTTTGGGAGGTGGGGGGGAGGCTTCACTGCCATGTATGATTTAACAAAAATCTTCAGCATATCTTACGTGAGCTCACTTCAATGAGCATTGCTATGTGTATTTTTCCTCCAACAGAAGTGTTTGAACACATTTTTGGAAGACTGGCACCCAAATCGCTCAGTGTGAAAATTACTGTAACTTCATTTTCGTGCCAGCACAGGTCTAGTCTCGTTTGTTTGGGCCTGTATTGCACCTGTCTGGTGCCGGCGCCCAAAGCAGCCTCACCACTGACGCACCTGATAATTTGACGATGGAAAGGAAACTACACTCAGTGTAAAAATGCTCACATAGTCATTTTCGAAGCGGGACAATGGTTTTGTCATGTGTTTGTGAATTTGGTAGACATGCTACGCCTCAGTGGGTGTTCCTGCCGCGCCCTCTCCGCGCATTTTGCAATTTGATGACAAAAAGTTGACAAAACTTTAGATGGGTTAAAAGGTGATCTATTTTGCAGCGCAGGTTGTCTAATGCCATTTTAGTGTATTTAATCGAGGCACAGACAGACAGGCGCTCTGTGGATACGTGTGGTGGACCTCATGGTAATTAATTCAGATAAACTGTATGACACCAGTGTCAGACAATCCCTCTGAATCGTTGGAGAAATCAGTTCATTGAATGGATTATAATCATTTCAAGATAAGATTTTTATAGCATCCCGTCACTATTGTGGCGGGTTTCCCACACACACGCACAGACGGTCGGAAAGTGCAAGGCTGTCTCCAATTGTACACATCACACACCATCGACTACATCATCCGAAAGGGGAGATATTACAGTTTACATGCCAATGTCATGCACAATCTCCGGCAAGCGTAATTTCTGTTTCCGAGGATGGCGTACTCAGGTGTGCGCTCCGTACTGCCCTGATTTTTATGCAAATGTGGGATGCCGTGAGGATTGGCCCAAAGAACGTGAAGTGAGCAGAAGTACAATAGGCTGACAATGTTGGAATCTCCAACATTGTCCCAATAGAGTATTTTTGTCCAGTGGGACCATGCATTTCAGTACTTGTTGACAAAGTTTGTGATTACCTTCCTCTTTACTCTTTTGTGACAAGTAAGAGTGTTAAAAAAGGAGACGAACGTCTATCACCAACACATTGTGCCTTTATTAAAGTTAAACACTAATTTATGCAAGTATGACGCTTGTGTGTGATAAACAAATTTGAATTTCTAAGCAATCGTCAGTCGATCATCATTCAGGAACGTATTGTGTTCAACTTCAGTGGTTTGACTGTCATGTTTGTGTGTTGCTATGTTGCTGTTGCTTGAAGCATAAGCGACTTCTGTACCGCTTTGTCGTGCATTATCTGCCTTTTGGGTGTGTATGTGGATTTAAACAGTGATATAGGATGTGGGTCACATGAAAGTACATTGTAAACCCGTACTAAGACGTGCAAAGTAAATCCAGCGAAGTTCTACCATCCCTTTCTTTATCCGGCCAATGTGATTTCCATTAATATGACAGGTGAGACATAGGCACACAAGCAGCTAAGTCAGCCCTTTGTCAGATATATGTGGCAAAACATTTCTCAAATACAAGGGATGCTCTAGGTACAATGGCCGGCTTTTCAATCTTGCACCTTTCATGTGTGACTGTGGCATGGGAACATTAAATGGCAGACCTAATGGGGCTCCTGCTCACGAGAATAACTAATAGCCCATCAGAGGTAAGGAGCTGCGACTTCCCTCAGCTTTGTTATTCCTTGCCCTCTACAGCTTAAGGGAGCAACCCAAGCTGTTAAAGATGTAATGGGATTTTTTTTTTCTCCTAGCGCCATGTTTGGCTCCAACTATTGGAAATGCAGCAACACACAGAACAGAAAGAGGCTGTCTTAACATGGTCAGGTTTTGTGTTGGAATTACACGTTCACAGATAATGTTACATTATCCGGTTACACCTTCTGATTCCTATGATCTTCCTGTTTACTGGCCATTGTGACTTGTATCAGAACACCGTGTTGTATGACACCATGAAAAGTCCATTCAAGGGCTGTGTCACAATAAAAGCGATGAAGGTGGCTTTTCACAGGAACTCAATGGCGCGCAGAGTGTCAAGATGGATGAAAGTCACAAGCAATCCTCCTATTCTTTGTTGTTTTTTTTCCCCGCATAGCAAACGCATAGCTGGAGAGGAAACTATATCTAATGAATTCAAAGCCTGTTACATTTTTCCCCATGGCCTGACCAGCATTTTCACTTAAGCATCGCGATGGATTTCCACCAGCAGGCTGGCCCCCGCACACTGAAAGCTCAACTTGAACAATGTTGAATCTGATCAACACTTTGAACGCGCGGAGATCCGCAGTCTTGCTGTGGCACATCTACTGACGCGCTCGCACAGCAGGCGCATCTAGTTGACGTCCACCCACAGATCAACCCCTGCGGAGGTAGCGCAGATGATATCGAGAAAAGTACCTTTATCTCAGCCAGCGAGGTGTTTGTAGACTTTGGAATATATAGCAAGCATTAGCCAAATGAGCATAGCCTGTTCAACAATAAATAACCCTTTCAGTGACAGCGGTTACTACAGTGGACAGCTTATCGTGTTATCAGGTTACAGGGTGCATGAAAGGGTTAATGTCAGGGGACATGAAAGTATTGGCACCGCTGTGAACAAAATTATTGGAAAGCTTAGCCATGAAAAAAGAAGAGGATCTGAAGATGGAAGGAAAATGGAAAATGTTCCCCCTCTGTGCAGCCTGAAAAGATTATACGTTTTTTTTTTTTAAGGGACACTTTGTCACGGTTGATTTGTTTGGGATCAACAGGTGGCTCTGTAGGGCTCCTCCTACAGTGGCACACCTGTTGGTCATCATGTCATTAGTAGGTTTTCTGTTAAAAGGACTCCCGGCCCGACCACTCGGTGTCGGGTCATTGTAGCTGTCACTATTGCTGTCATTGGTTCTGTTGCTGACTCTGTTCCTGTTAGAGTTTTGCTTCTGGCATGGGTTTTTGTTACTTTGGATTCTTGGTTTGTTCTGGATTTAGTTTTCTCAGTATTTTGTTTGTATACAGTTTGTCAAGTTCACCCTCCCTGCTCCTCCCTCCTGCCTGCTTTTCGGGGTCCTCCACCCCCCCCCCCCCCCCCCCCCGCGCCACTTTTTGAGCATTTAGGATATTATTTGCACTTTCACATGCGCAGCTTTCTGACAGCTCTTCTGGTCATTGCCAGAGGTGGCGAGCCGGAGGTTGGTAGAGCCCACAGTCTCAAAAGTAAAGAAATTTTCACACTGATTAATTAATATGAAGGATGGTGGAAATAACGTGTGATTTGCCGGCAGAAGTTGACACTTACTCGTGCCCGCGGATCTTTCAGTTTCGTTCCACAAATCGGACCAACTTTGTCCATCCTATATGAAGTTGTGATTTTTATGAATACACCAGAACGGGGTGCTGTAAACTGTATGTTTTTGGATTATGATTTTCATTTGATTAAGCTGCTTGAATACTTTTAAAGTTGTCTTCTTAAATAATTTTTATTATTTTTTATTAATTACATTTTTGTACAAGTGGTTGAAGTTGCAAAGCTTAAAAATAATGCTGCTGGGAAGAATATCTTTATACGCTCAAGGTCGGGACATGCGCGGCAACTGAACATTGATATCACCGCAGCTATAGAAGAAATTGAGCAAAAGAAAAGAACCAAGGTAAGTTAATATCAAGGGCACTAAAATTACAGCTCATTCTTCACAACAATTCTATTTATTATTATATTTATTTGTCTTATTAGGCAAAAAAAAAAAAAATTGTGTAAAGCATCATACATGCATTCTGCTGAGATGTAACTGAGATTGTGCAGTTGTTCGTCTCTGTGTGCCCTGCAATTGGCTGGTAACCAGTTCAGGGTGTCCCCCGCCGACTGCCCGAACACAGCTGGGATGGGCTCCAGCACACCTGCGACCCTCATGAGGATAAGCGTTTCGGATAGTAAATGAATGAATGAATATATTCTAAGCATTTCCTTGTTACTAAACCCCTCATGATAGTAACTTAAACAATAGTTTATTATTGACTTCGTTATATGGTTTCAGTCATAAGGGCCCTCCAAGTGAAACGCTAACTAAAATCTGGCCCGCGACAAAAATGAGTTTGCCACCTCTACTTCCGAACATCTGAAGTGGACTTCTTTTAATTTTTTTATTGAGCAGCCCATGTATACCAAAGAGATTAATGTGAAGACTGTCTGACTTTAAATCAAACACAAATTTCCTTCACCAAGATTTCAGGGCCATGTGCAGTGAAATATTAAGGCTGTGACAAAATAAACAGTGAGACAGTCAGACAGAACAAGGCTCAACATGCTTTCCTTTTTAACGGTTTGGTGAGCTTTGAATTATTTGGGACTCCATGAGGTCTGAGATCCCAGTTCTGAAGAGAACTTGTAATACAATAATTGCAGCCATTACTTGCATTTAAAAAAAACGATGCAGGCTAATGCATGCGCTGCTACATTTTGCCTTCTTCATTAAAACTTGACAAGTGCGAGTTCTGCTTTCAGAACAATGGATAGTTCCATTTGTCAAAGTAGCCATTTACCAGTCACTCAATTCATCCTAGCACTATGTCAGCCCATGCAAATGAAACTTGCTATTTGACATTGCAATTTTGCAGACATCTCAAGCGTGACTTTATGTGTGCGTGCGTGTGAGTGTGAGTGCGCGCGCGTTTTTATGTGACCTCATAATGAACAGGGAGCAAACTCTAATATAATTCTAATATTTTATTTTCTTCCTGCCCCAAAGCTTGGGTTGGGGATTTCAGGGACACTCCACGAAACTTGGGCATAACTGTAGCAACCCCTGTCCTTCTTTTGGGTATATAAAACATTATTGTCTCCTGTGGATGGAGGTAGTGTTTGCCTGGAACACATTGTGCAGCTGTGTGCACGTTATATTGGCCGAGTATTTGTTTGCTGTTTGTTCGTTGGGCATGAGATGGAAGCTGTCGATGATTTAAAGTGTCAGGAATAAGAAACAAAGATCAGCCTTTGCAATGTTGTGCTTTGACTTGCCAAGACAACAGCTTGTACTTCGCCCCTGCAAAAATGCACGTGAGACAGGCATGCTCATGACTTGGGAAATCAAAGTTCATTTTGCTCGTGTGGAAAACCCTTTGAGGGAAAAGGAAATGTGTATGTGTCCTTGAACTAGGGCTCAGTAATATTTTCTTGAAATAACACATTTTTTTTGTCTCACAAAAATTTTATTTTCTAATTTTAAATGATTTTTCCAAAAAGCCAATGATAGACACAAAGACAAAATGTGCTTTTTGGCCCTTCTGGGATTTGCTTTATTTCACCTGAAACCAAAAAAGCTCTGAAACCTTGAGGCATGAGTTTCCAACCTGTAAATGGGCATCTTGTCTTTGATAGTTTGCCTTCAACTGGCTCCTTTCTTGTCATACGCAAAACCATGCGAAAATGAGTCCACTCATGTCTGTGTCTCAGCAAGAACAAACCTCCCTAGTTGCTTTTTTAGAACTTGTTGCTAGAGGGGTGGAATAAATAAAAAACTAACTAGACAACTCTGACTGCTTTTGCAAACAAGCTCCTTGCTGTTTACAGCAAGGGCAGGCTTTAACTACACATAAAAACAAAAGTCCATGAGTTTCAACAACAACAAAAAAATCAGTCTGAGCAACAAACTCAAATTACTGTAATTGCTCATGCCTGTGTAGTGAGAAGTAACGCACCCAATATTTTTAGGCAGGTGGTCCAAGAGTTTGCCGCCACATGTTGAATCTTGACATTGTCAGAAAGGTCCTGAGACAACGGGCCCTATTTTCGTGGACAGTCTACATCGCGGAAGCAGAACTTAGTCGCTGGAGTCCATTCAAGAAATCGATGCATGCCAATACGTTTATAAGGAACGGCCGGCAAATTGCCACGAGCAGATGATATAAAGAGATCACAGATCACTGCTTTGCAGTGGGCACTTGGGGACTGATCGTTTGTTCATGTGTGACGCCCCCCCACCTCCCATAGTTGTGCCGTGGCCAAGGATCGAATGAAGATGATGGTCATAATAATGTGTTCAATTGATTCCTAATATGACTCACAGGGTTCGATGCACGCTGTTGTCATATTTATGAATGAAATACATCTACCCCACATATTGTAGGAGCTTAGAATCTGTCAGCACCTCAATCAAATTCACCCAAATTGCATTACACCACAGTCATTCAGACAAAATTAGGTAAAAAAAAAAAAAATAAAAAAAAGAAGTAAAATAAGAGAGCCAGTTAAAGAGAAACAAATGAATGACTGAGAAATGAATTAATCAGCGACTAGCTAAAAAGGAATACTACTTAGATAAATAGTCCCATGAATAGTTAAGGGGACAGATAAAATATCACGTAAAGGCTAAACTAAATAAGTGTGGCTGGAGCCTCCTTTTAAAAATACAATATCAACAGTCTGTGGTCTGATGCCCTCTGGCAGGCTCTTCCAGTGGTGCGGCCAATAATAATAATAATAATAATAATAATAATAACAAAGTACCCGTAATACATTCTGACATTGACCCCAAACATTTTGAGATTTGAAATTGGTGCATAGTTGTTAATATAGCTTTCAGACTTTGAATATTAGTCGATTGTGTAGTTAAATCTATTGTTGTACCACAAACAAAACAAAAATGAGCAAGTTGTCTGACTTCCGGACTTTCTGCGCTGAATGAAAAAAAATGGCAGTGATCCAGTTGAATGTCTCTCTCTCGCTCTCTCTCGCAAACAAACAAACAAAAAAGTGAATGGTTTTAACTTTCATGAGCATCTTTGAGTCTAAAATTGCCTCCTTTTGTTCCTGTCTCGTGTCTCTTTTCATGCGGTGATATAAAAAAAAAAGACACCTGTACAAAATGTTTTGTTCCACAGGGGCCGTTGCTCAAGGAAAGAAACATATAAAACTATGAAAATGTGTTTTCTTTCTTCAATGCAGATTTGAATCCATTTGTATGAGAACGACTGTAGTTTACAGCTTATCGTGTCAGCAGGCCCAATATTATGAACACCACATTTGGCCTGTTTACCATTTATTCCCATTTTTAAATACTGTTCAAATCAACACATCTGGCGTTTACTGGCTCCAAAAAAAACCCAAAAATAAAACAAGAAATGTCTTGAATACACAGACACAGGACAGAATGATGAGCCTTTGATTAAAAATGTTGCAGAGGGAGTCATTAGCAGTAATCAGACGTCACCAGCTCACGTACGTGCATGGCTGTGTGTGAACTGAGCTCTCTCACCAAAACAAACCCACTCTTGAGACGTGTATGATTCAGACTAATGTCAGACATTTCTTTCGGAGGCGCGATATCTTCTTTTCCTGAGGAGGTGGAATATGTTTAGCAAAGTGAGAGTCTGCAATCTACAGTGAAGGTACAGTGACTCGTTCAAATGAATGCAGGACTCTTTCGCAAGCACAAGCTTCACTCATGCTTCAACTAGGATTCCTATAATGATGTTGGAACTAACTCAACACTACATCTGACTCTTGTAAACAAATAAAGTTACTCCATGTTTCCGATGATAAATGTGTCGTCTTTCGCTGCAGGTTAGATGCGCTTGTTTACACCGTTCGTACAATGTGATGCCGTCGGTGTCTCTGATCGATCATGACTCACTCGAACAGCCAAATGATTGTCGCGGGTGGATCACCGAGGACGCGTTTTGCTGCAAAGGAGAAAAGAATGAAAGTCATTGCTTTGTTAACCTCCAAACCGCCGTTTGAAATTGAGGTCAGCACTGATTGACAACATCATTAACTCCGCAAAGCAATTGATATTAGGCGATTACCTAGTCCTTCACTTAAAGCCAAGATCAAATTAAGCTGTCCGTTCTAAACAAATCATGTGAGTCTGTCGTCAGTGTGGTGCAAAGTTTTCAAGGCCACACTGCGAAGGCACCGGTGAATCAGCTGACACCAATTTTCTGATAATGAAAATCTGACACTCCAGGCACTGAAAATAGAGGATTTCAATAATCAGCTGGATGATGGGGGGTGTTATGGAGCATTCCTCAAATTAAACATCAAGAGTCTTGAGTTGCCGGCAGAACAACAACAATGTTTTCTGATCGCCTCTTATCTGCAGGAAACACTGCAATCATCTACAATTTAAAAAAATCAAAGCAAATCAGTTTCATATTGTGTAGCTTATGCTTTGCTTCGATTCATTAACAAAGAAACCTAGTCCAGTGCAATAGAATTGCGAATGAGTCACCGCCATTTTGAGAGATATCCAGTCCTCAACTTACATAAGTACCTTTCCTTTGCAAAGTTAGCATCTTAGCCCCCCCGTTGCCTACTAATTTTTGGCAACATGATGACAAATGACATGAAACTTGTTCAAAACATTTTTCTGTCGGAGAGCACGTTGACAAATCATCCGACCATCCTTTTTTGTTTTCTGTTTGCCCTCATCCTGTTTCCACTGGAATGGAGCCGATCAAGATAAGGAAACTCAAGGTGTTCTTTTTCTTAAAAAGGAGAATAACATACACATTATAATCCCTCAAGGCTAAATTTAATTCAGAAACACTTCTGCTGCGCCCCTTGAGCTGAGGGCCGGAGACAGTATTTTTCTCAAGGGAACCTCAACAAGTGCAGTCTTGCAAGTCTCCACAACTAGTTGCCATTTTTATATTTGTCAGCTGCAGGACTCATACAGCCAACTCCAAAGCCCAAGAGTCTCTCGACATGAGCTACTGCCACCATCATACAGATCAGTTGGAGTGAATTTATCTAAGTCGAACACTGTACGCTGCAATGGGACCAAAATAGTTGAGAGATAAGGTCAAACTTTTTCACAATTTACAACGTGTCATAGTTAAAGCTAAGGGATACCTCATGTAAGATGTCAGCAGTAGCAAGACCCTAATTGTATTGTAGTTGGACTTTGCAGCGGTGTAGAGCTTCAAATATGCAACTTGCCTGCCAAGTAGGCAAGTCTTTCTCATACAGTATTGCAATCAGTCACAGTCAAAATATTAGAAATCACTCTCAGTATGACAATACTGGATAATTGTCTACTCTTTGCAAAGGCATGTTTTTGATCCATCTCTTATTTTAGTGATATTGTGTTGGTGTAGATCAGGGGTGCCCATTACGTCAATCACGATCGACCGGTAGATCGCAGACTGGTCCCAAGTGGATCGCGAGGGCTGTAGAGGAGAAAAAAACAAACAGGCATTTGTGTGTCTTTGTGCATGTTAATAATATATATATTTTTTGTGTTAATGTACACTGCACCCTAATCACCCTACCAGTCTCATTTTCACAAAAGTATGAAAAAAAAAAAAACAAAACCATATAATAAAGCAGCTAAATCTTTAACATACGGTGGTGCGTGACCTGCGTCACTGGAAGTGATCAGAGCTGTTGCGCTATATCTTTTGTCGTTATCATTATTCTCATTCATAGTTTGTTTCGTGTACAATTCACCGAGGGCACCGGCAAAGAATAGGAATCGAGAGGGCTGAGGGAAGCACTTTAAACGGTACGCGTGAGCTCTGATAGTTAACAGGCTGCAAATGTGCGTCGCATGCCTCCGTGTCAGGCTGTCGCTCATCATGGCGTGCGTGTGTATGTGCGTGCGCGGTAACGGGTCGATCGCGGGAGATTGGTTGTTCGAAAAGTGGACCTTCGGTCCAAAAAGTTTGGGCACCCCTGTTGTAGATGTTACTTTAGGCCCCATTGGTTCACATTCAGCTTTACGAGGTTGCATGTCTGACCACATCCCTGACAGG
This sequence comes from Hippocampus comes, assembly GCF_001891065.2. NCBI lineage: Eukaryota > Metazoa > Chordata > Actinopteri > Syngnathiformes > Syngnathidae > Hippocampus > Hippocampus comes. The sequence continues at coordinate 2,291,429 of NW_017805009.1, forward strand.
AGCGCAAATGTGTTAGGACACACATTTAACCACCTCCTTCCACGAATATTTTATGTGCTCTGATGTCATTCAGCGTGCTCCCTGTTGCTCATCAAAGGGCATCAGTCAAAAACAAATGAGCAGACAATGAGCGAAACTACTTGCCCATAGGACAAGACATGTTGAACTCTGTGGCTTTGTAGCACATTATGTCGCCCGGCTTTACTGTTAAAGCTCCAATGTCTCATCCGCTGAAACATTTCCAGTGTACAATAACTTCGGGGGAGCACATCTAGTTTTGGTGTCAGGCACGCTGAAAGATTGGCTCACAGCTTTACAACGCAATTCAACGATCCGTCTTAAAAGAGAAATGCATTATAGAAGAGGCAGTGAAACCAATGTGTCCACTGACAGGGGCCTCAATCGAGTGTAATGCAATTCGCCGCCTTGATACGTGGCGAAGTGAGCCAGGGCGCGTGTGGCTCACGCGCCGCTGTTGTCTTCGAATGCGACCGGCTCACTTCTCCTTCTGGCAGCTGTTGAAATGCATTCAGGCAAATGGCGGAAATCACAAACTGCGGTCCAAGCGGATGCGCTGATGCTGGGTAATCACACCTGGCATGCACCGAGTAAGAGTATTAAAGGTTGCATTTTTCCCCAGTAAATGAAGGCCAAGACGTTATCTCCCCAAAGAAAAAGGATTTTTCGCCGTAATGTGTGTATGCCAAAAATGTGCATCGCATATCACGTGTCGTGCTGTCGCAGCACACTTATCAGTCAGCAATCGCATGACCTGGATTCCCCCTGATAATGTTCCTACTCAGTCATTCACTGATTCTTCATCTTAAATGGGATTTGACATCTTATCTGCCACTGAACGAAAAGTTTGGCTTCACACACAGAATGAATAATGCAACCTAAAAATAATCCGCATAAAATTGTTTTGTTCACACTCCACATTCATATTTCAACTCACCTTGAAGCACTTCCTGTTGTTTCTTCCTCATGACTTCATAACCATTTGATTGATTTAATTATGACGTTAGTGCGGCAGAGCTGCTGTTGTTTAGCCTCTTGAGGCCCGTTCAGCCAATGCGGCGATTCTAAAGGAAGAAAATGAAGTGTTGAAGTATTACACCTCACTGCATCCGAAGAGAGTGAGAATTGCAAATGTGTCTACCATAGAGTTGTATTGTCGACTCCAATGACGGTTTTCAGAAAGAAGTTTTCATTATGTGTCAGTGAATGAACAAGACAGATAACAAAGACAGACAAATGTTTTGACATGCACGTCTCAAAAGACTGTGAAAGATGTGAAGGGACGTGTGAATGGTTGTTTGTCAATCTGTCTGCCGCCTTTGGCTGGTGACCAGTCCGCGGTGTACCTGTTTTGTTGCCCAAAGTCAACTGGGAAAGGCTCCAGCTTACCCGCCGTCTTGATGAGAACAAGCGCTGCAAAAAAAAAAACAAACAAACAAAAAAAGAAGCATAGAAGTCAACGGTGATCACTGAACCAATTAAGTTTGACTTTCGGCATTTCTTAAATTGTAGAATAATTCAGTGCGAAAACAGGATTAAACAACGACAGGATTCTACTCGCTGCAGATTGAAAAAAAGAACAGCAATAGTCTAATGTGAACTACTTATTAATACTTAATTCTGTCTGGCTCTTTGCTGAAATTGCACTTGCTTCCACACTCCCATCATGTGTCCCTTGTCACAAAGGTAAAATTAAAAAGACACCTCTTAAAAAATGCTCAAGAGAAAAAGTACGAGATGTTTTGTTCCCAAGGAGTTATCCAGGCAGAAATCAGAGTATACATTAAAACCCAATTTTTAAAGTCATTTGCGGGGAAAACATACAAACTGCACATGGAAAAGCCAAGATTCAAATCCCAAACTTCAGAACTGTGAGGCACTCGATGACCGACGTAATGTGATGGTGCCGATACACATACTATTTCGGGTAGCATTCACGTAAATATGCTGACACTGAAAAAAAAAAGAAAAAGATTTTAACATTAAAAACGTGTTAAACTAATACACATTATTTACTTGTTTTTGAGGAAAACATGGGAAAGTTACATCGGTTTACCACATGTACAAATTATGTACATGTTTGAATTAAATTAATAAAAAGGATCTTTTTTTTTTTTTTTCTTTTTCATCGTATGTTTCACTGGGAGTGCTTCAAATTTTGCTTGAACCGCGTTGGAACAAAGGTCCCAAAAGGTGACGTGTCAAGTCAAACTGGCGTATGAAATAAAACGACAGATGATCACAGAAAAAAATGGCAATTTGAATAGGCACCGCTCGGACAGACGAGTTAAATTAGAAGTTTGAACAGTTTCTTTCATGGATACCTATTCGACTTTATTCATTCTAAACCGTTTCTAAACAATTGCAAACAGTTTCCACTTCCCAGGTGTCTTAAGAACATGTCTGCAGGTCAAGGGTCAAGAATTACAGACAGATTTGCAGAGAATATTCTTTTTCCCCCCCCTGGTGAGCCTGGCTTTCTTTAGCCTGACAGCTAGAAGGCTGGATCTCGTTACCGCAGGCGGTGCCCATCTCCTCTTCCACCTCGATGACAAGTGGTTGCGTTGGCCAGTTTCTTGCTTTCAAAGAAAAATGGCAATCGGAACAGATTTAAGAATTCAACATTGTAGCAGTTTTATTGATATCAATATAGGTTGCCCTCATTTTTCTTTCTTTTCGATGAAGGGCCATCCACGAAAGCACGTCAACAATTGTCAGCTCAGAAGGGTTCGTCTAGAAAACTGGGGGAGAAAACTTTAAAATCAATTTGACAAGATACTTTGGGCAAAGAGTTGACATAACGCATATCTTATGACAACAGACCAGAATGCTGAAACATCCTTTCATGCATCTGTCATGAGGGATAAATCACAGCAACCCTGTCCTACTCACTTATTCTTTTCAAATCAGAATACCTTAAAATATATACTGTATGACCAATAACACGTCATTTTCATCAGGGTAAATTATTTTCACAGTGCAAAACCCTAATACGGTGCGTCAGTAAATAAACATCCATCCATCCATCCATGATCTGAACCGCTTCATTAATTAGCAATTGAGGCAATTTTTGCCCACCTCGTGCTTGCCCACAAGGGAAATTGGGCTGTTTAAATTTATTAAGAGGGTGTTCTAAACCTTCTCAATATGAAACATGTCAGAAAATAATGACTGTTATGATTTACCTCTATAGAAAATACAACTGAGTGAAGTAAAAGGTTAGCCCAGAACGGCAATAAATCCTTCACAGTTATGGCAGCGTTGGGGCTTGAAGCAGTGCCGTTGCTCTCCAGTGCTCTCTCTCCTTATTAATATGGGCTTGCCGGTGTTGGTAATTGCAAATACTGCGCCGTGTAAAGTTAAATATATGTGCACAAGCAGTGAGCCACAGGGCACAGGAGCACAGATTTCCACCGACATCCGTGAGTGAACATTGACAACGACTGGAATGGCTAAAATGAAGAAAAGTTGACCTCATCGCAAAGTATGAAAATAGGTGCGAGACTTTATTCGGAAATATCAAATGGGACTTCAAATGTTACATTGAAGTTGTTGAAAAAATTCTTAAAGGTGAACCAGATGAATCTTGGATGGACACAAACACTTCTTCGCTTTGCATACAAATGGACATTTCAGCGAACACATTTGATTCTACTTGCCTGTCCACTGTGTGGTTTGTGTGCCCTCGAGGGTGATTTTCACTCTCGTCACATCGCGGTCCCACAGAAAAAATTCCGTCCTGTTCCAGGCCCACATCATAGTAAAAAACAAAATAATCCTGTCCTGTCCTGCTCCTGGTGAAAACAACTCCCACTCCCGTCCTTCTCCAATTCAGAATGACTCCTATTCCCGTGTCGCTCACATTCTGGAGGTCAGCTACATGAAAGATGGCTGCGCATCTCTTCGAGTTCTGTTTTTTTTTTTTTTGTCCCACTCTCGTCTGCTCCCTTAACTTTTCTATCCTGTACCGTCCCAATCCTGTGGTTAAAGGTAAAATTTGCTCTCGCCCTGTGGGAATCTCGTGAGGTTTCCGGGACCCGGAGGATTCCTGAAAAAATGTCAACCTGTAGTGGCCGCTGAACACGGGTCACAGTTTTATTTGGATCCAATTTTGAGTTTCTTTATGTGAAGTCTCAACTTGGCCAACAAGAGTACCTTTTCAGTGTACAAATTATTTTTGTATTTTTTTTTTTCACTGGGTAACAATTGAGGACTGGGAGAGTCCACCTAGAGTGTTAGAGGCAGTTTTCTGGAACTTTTTTTTTTTACTGGGTAACAGCAGGGCATGCTGTCTTTGGGCAGTAGGCGGGGGACACCCTGAACCGGTTGCCAGCCAATTGCAGGGCACACACAGACGAACAACCATCCGCGCTCACACTCACGGCTAGGGACAATTTTGAGTGTTCAATCAGCCTGCCATGCATTTTTTTGGAATGTGGGAGGAAACCGGAGTACCTGGAGAAAACCCACGCAGGCACGGGGAAAACATGCAAACTCCACACAGGAAGGCCGGAGCCGGAATTGAACCCTGCACCTCTGCACTGTGAGGCCAACGTGCTAACCAATCAACCAACGGGCCACCCTTAATAATCTCTCTCTCTCTCTCTCTCTCTCTCTCTCTCTCTCTCTCTCTCTCTCTCTCTCTCTCTTTTTTGCAGTTGGCCTAATCCATCATCAAATCATTTCTCGGCGTTTTGCCAGCAACAACATAATTTCAATGTGTGAAGAAAAAATGATTGGGGAAGAGATGTAGAATTATTTGTTGCTGTGTAATTTGGTGTGACATGCTTTGTGCGCAGGCGGAAGGCAGAATTCAACTAATTAACTAACAAGTCGGTTTTCATTCGGGATGCCAATGTCACCTTTTCAGCCCAAACCAATGCATCACGCCTTTGTTCAGGACAATTTTTCTCTCGAAAGCCTATCTGGGAGCCGCGTAATGCACGCTGATCATTGAAGTGTTTCCGTAATAAACATGTCGAACGTACCAGATTTTACTGAGCAGACATCAGGCAAATAAGAAGCCTGAGCTCGGTGCTGGCTAAGAAATGAAAATAAATTTGGACTAACACAAAAGAAAAACAAAAGTGTTTACAGAATGTGAGGCTCCTCATCCAGGCAGAATTAGATGTGCAATGACTGAGCGGAATTTAAACAGACCTCAGATTTCAGGCTTTTGTCTCTTCAACTCTCCATTCCCTTCATACTCCCACTCTATGTTTCAGTGCAGAGTGCTTTTTTTTTTTTTTACCTCTCCAATCACCACCTCGTCTAGGTATTTTTTCCTGAGTAGAAAAATAAGCAAAACAAAACAAATATGGTTAAAGAGAGTAGATGGGCATGGGGTCAGAAAACTGCTGATTGTCTTGTTTTGGCCATAAACACAATGGCTGTTAAAGCACTGAAGCTTTACAGAAAAAAATCACACAAAGGTACTTTGAAAATGACCACACCGGGAAAAATGTGATAAAACAATCTTCCGGGAAATGAGCTTTCCATTCTCCTCCATTGTTGGAAAATAACTTCAAAATAAGTCAAAAACAAAAATAGATGGGGGAGCTGAAATTGAAAATAAAGCGTGTACAGCATGTTATCACGAAACGATGGAGAGATGGACTTTATGTGTAGTGCCCCAAAAGTGAGCACACTTGTCTGATTTTGGCATGGTAACGTGTTTTAATTTGATTCAAATATAGTTTACTAAACCAAAAATAAATAACAACAAAATGCTTTGAAAATGTCAAAGTTGAACAGTACCGAACTGAATTTCCTGGAAGAATGTCCCAAAGGTCATACTGCATGTGATGTCATCGGAAATACAATTCTGTAAGGTAGATAGGTCTGTTTTGGCTAAAGCAAAACGTCTTGGCTAAACGTCAATTCGAAAACAAGAATGAAACGTACAATGCATGGAACCGAGACGTGTTCCAACAAATATGCAAAGATTCCACAAAGCGTTCTTTGGAGGTATCAGTGTGGGGATTCTTTCAGAGACAGGAGCAGAGACATCTCATCAATTGGAGATCAGTACACTGTATTGATCCTGCAACCCATGCGTGTTTGACAAGATTAAGACCTCTATGCTTTTTTTCGGATCACGGTCAATCCTGATTTCCAAAGAGCTCTTTACATTTACCACCAGAGAGGTCATGTGACTGCATGGCACTAAATGGAGTATTCATCCTGGTTCCCTTTTTATTAATTTGTCCTTTATTTAAATTCTGATTCATCAAGAATAATGATAGTGTTATGTTTTTGTTTGGTTTCCGTTTGCTTTTGTTCCCTCATGAGCCCTTTTTTTGTCGCCACCTGTTCTCGTCATCCGGGTCCCTTGTGTTTAGCCAATCAGCTCCCTCAACCCTTCGTGTCTTGTCCAGGTGTTTCTCGTTATCTCGTCACTTTGCTTGTATTTAGTTCCCTGACTTCTGTCAATCTTTGTTGGGTCATTGTGAGTGTGAACATGCGTGTGCTCCTGTCATAGTTTTGTTTGTTACTTTGGTTCCTTGTGATTTCCAGGACTTTGTTTGAGTACTTCGAGTTAGTGTTTTTCCAGTATACTCCTGAGTCCTGTTTGTATTTTTGTTCAATACATTTTGTTCAGTCCAACCTGCTCCTTCCTGCCTCCTTGCTTTTTGGGGTCCTCCAACTACCACCTCGCAAAACTTGACAGATAGGAATTTGAAGAAGCCAATTGGAGTTCATTGTATGTATGAATTGTAATGTCTGTTTATGCGTAAAGCGAAGAACATTTTCAAGCAGTTTCCACGTAAATCAGGATTTTTTTCTTCCATTCAGTAAAATGGCAGATTCTGAAGGAGAGATTATTCACTCACGAATTGCTCTTTCAGCTCACTAATTCCATTACAAGGTCATTATTTTGTTTGTCGTTTTAATAGCACCAACAAAATTGTTGAACAGGATGAAGGGCAGGAATAATTGGCCCTATTTATATGAGTCAACAGTTTGAACATGGTGAAATAGCAGCCAGACTTTGAAGTGCAAAACTAATCTTTGAATTTCCCACCTGATTATGCCATTATGAACATTGATGCTCTGAGAATAAATCTCTTTTGGCTCCACGTGTCAGTAATGGCGGCGATTTGGTCCCTTATAGCTGCAGATTACAGGCAGGATTAAGTGCTGCATCTACAGCTTTGAGCCTGAGCTCATTAAGTGAATGTTGCCTGAAATTTTACCAGGCCCAAGATAAGGAACAGGAGTGTATGTATAGGGAGGGAGGAGGAAAGAGAGAGAGAGAGAGAGAAAAAAAACATACAGGGCCTTGAAAACGTATTCATACCCGTTGAACTTGAGTCCATCCAATAGACCAACACAATGTAGCACATAATTGTGAAGTGGAACGGAATTTTAACTAAATGAAAAGTATGGCACGCATTTGTATTCAGCCGAATGTGCTCCAATACCCCTAAATACAATTTAGTGCAATCAATAGTCTTCAGAAGTCACCCAATTAGTAAATCGAGTCCACTGGTATGTCATTTACTCTCCGTAAACTGATCATCAACTGATCTCTGAAGGCCTCGGCAGTTTGTTAGGAAATACGGGTGAACACTAGTACTAAATCACGAAGACCAGGGATTTCACCATGCAAGTCGGGGATAAAGTCGTGAAGACATTTAAAGCAGGGTTGGATTCTTTCAAGAAAGCAAGCTTTGAAGATTTCAAGGAGCACCGCTCAATCTTGTCATCCAAAAACAGGAACTGTACAACACAACTTCCAAAACAGTCTGCCTAAATTGACGGACTGAGCGAGAAGAGCACTGGTTGAAGAAGCAGTTCTTCAGCACCATGCCTCGTGCACTGACTAACCTCTTAAGTAGTTTCAGATTTATGTCCATATATTTTTTAGTATACTTATTATCTTTTTTAGTAGAGATAGACTCTATATCATTTTCATCATTTTTTTTTTTATTCTCATTTAAAAACAGTGACACATCACAGACAGCCCACATTGTTGTTTGGAGTTGACAAGAGGTTGTTGCATCTCACGGCTGCCCACACACACACACACACACACACACACACACAATGAACAACAAGTATGTGTTTGAGTCATCCTCATGCAACTTTCAGCACGATATATATTTTTCTTTTACAGTTATCTTGTTTTCCAGCAATGATTTTAATGAATGAAGAACCCACACAAGCTATCATACCTTGCAGTCATGGATGGATTATGAAGGCAATAAACTGTGTGTGTGTGTGTGTGTGTATACACACACACACACACACACACACACACACACACCCAACGGTGAGAATGACGGGCTGTTTGTCTGTCTGTGACTTCTGAGAATATTGTGATGAAACAAACAAGAGGCTCGGATCCTTGCAAGTTCCTAATTGTTTAGCCTTCCGTTTTCACGCAGTTGCTTTAAATTCCAAGGGCACCTCATTATGTAAAGCTTTCACATTGAACATATACTAAGTGGCATGTTTTCTTGTTTTTCTGAACATGTTTACACCCCCCCCCTCCCACACACACACACACACACACACAGTAAATACCTGGTTGATATTAAACATAGGCTGGATAAACAATAAGCGTCACACCCACACAAATCACAACATTATGTGGAGTGATGACTCCAGATTGCTGTATGTGTGTGTGTGTGTGTGTGTGTGTGTGTGTGTGTGTGTGTGTGTGTATCTGTGTGTGTGTGAGAGAGAGGCTGAGTGCCTGTCCACAGTGATTCCCAGCTTTCCGCCCAATGCACACTGGGATTAGCTCCAGTCGTTGGACATGGATGAGATTTAAAATGTAGGATGATGACAACATATGTTTATTGTCATTGTGGCAGACTAAGACAAGTGTGTTTGCTTGTTGTTCAGTGGAGCACAAGACAATGGGAACAGTGTGGCTGCAAGTAATGCAGAAGCACAATATGAAACATATGGAAGCATGATCGCTGTAAAAAAAAAAAAAAAA
>NW_017805009.1:2301717-2303768 GCF_001891065.2 Hippocampus comes
AAAAAAAAGAAAAAAAAAAAAAGCAATTCACTTAAATTGTGGTTGGACATTTCTGTCCCAGCTCATTGGCTTGCGCTAATGTTGGTGTTCAACAGGGCTGTATTTCATCATTTTATACCGCTGTGTCTTATTTGATCCTCGTAAATCAAAAGCAGACTGAGCTTGGAATGCTTAAGGTATAATTACCTCCACCCGCACTCAAAACTAAAGAGCGATTGGTCGCAACCGCAAACTTCTGCTGTCGGCCACCGAAAGCAACATATTTTGCCATTAATGGTTACGCGCCAAACCCCGAAAGGAAACAGCCATGTTTCCAGAGCTGGAAAAAGAAAGCAGAGAAAATGCAAAAGTCGAGGGAGGCTGTGGGGGGGTCGCGGAGCTCGGAGTGCAGATGGAGGCCAGGGTGCCACGGGCGCATCTGCATCATGCATGCCTCAGTTCCCCGTCTGTGGTTTCTGGCCTGGCACGCTGAAACCAACACCAGCTCACAGCCAAGATGTCACTTCTTATTTACACTTTTGCCTTCGCCGAGTCCCCCTCGGTTAAAGGTCGCCGGATGAGACTTGATTCCTTCTTGACCGTAAAAATGGTGCGTTGGGGTGTTTGAAATGGCTTCACAATGGACCCCAAAAGAAGTTGTGACTTGTCTAAATGGAGTAAGGCAGAGGTCCTCCGTGACCATAATACGTTTTTTTTTTTTTTTTTTTTTTTTAATCGGGACCGACTTTGAAACCCCTGCTTTAAAACCCTTGCAGCAGGCCCGACAGTAGCGTTACATGAATTGGTGGTGAGAGTTGAATAACATCGCCCGAGCATTGATTATCGAAAATCGGACGTTAACGCACGCATAACGATGTCTGCTGTAGCACCAAGGCCGATCTGCGGGTGGCAGGGTGGTGTCACGGTGCATCCTGACTGATGTAAATGACACAAGAAGAAGAAACAGAGTTAATCGATTGGAGAGAGAGAGAGAGAGAGAGAGAGAGAGAGAGAGAGAGAGAGAGAGAGAGAGAGAGAGAGAGAGAAAAAAAACATACAGGGCCTTGAAAACGTATTCATACCCGTTGAACTTGAGTCCATCCAATAGACCAACACAATGTAGCACATAATTGTGAAGTGGAACGGAATTTTAACTAAATGAAAAGTATGGCACGCATTTGTATTCAGCCGAATGTGCTCCAATACCCCTAAATACAATTTAGTGCAATCAATAGTCTTCAGAAGTCACCCAATTAGTAAATCGAGTCCACTGGTATGTCATTTACTCTCCGTAAACTGATCATCAACTGATCTCTGAAGGCCTCGGCAGTTTGTTAGGAAATACGGGTGAACACTAGTACTAAATCACGAAGACCAGGGATTTCACCATGCAAGTCGGGGATAAAGTCGTGAAGACATTTAAAGCAGGGTTGGATTCTTTCAAGAAAGCAAGCTTTGAAGATCTCAAGGAGCACCGCTCAATCTTGTCATCCAAAAACAGGAACTGTACAACACAACTTCCAAAACAGTCTGCCTAAATTGACGGACTGAGCGAGAAGAGCACTGGTTGAAGAAGCAGTTCTTCAGCACCATGCCTCGTGCACTGACTAACCTCTTAAGTAGTTTCAGATTTATGTCCATATATTTTTTAGTATACTTATTATCTTTTTTAGTAGAGATAGACTCTATATCATTTTCATCATTTTTTTTTTTATTCTCATTTAAAAACAGTGACACATCACAGACAGCCCACATTGTTGTTTGGAGTTGACAAGAGGTTGTTGCATCTCACGGCTGCCCACACACACACACACACACACACACACACACAATGAACAACAAGTATGTGTTTGAGTCATCCTCATGCAACTTTCAGCACGATATATATTTTTCTTTTACAGTTATCTTGTTTTCCAGCAATGATTTTAATGAATGAAGAACCCACACAAGCTATCATACCTTGCAGTCATGGATGGATTATGAAGGCAATAAACTGTGTGTGTGTGTGTGTGTGGGTATATATACACACACACACAAACACACACACACCAACACCAACACACACACCCAGC
>NW_017805009.1:2303907-2338907 GCF_001891065.2 Hippocampus comes
AAAATTCAGGAAATGAAACCCTCCGTTTTTTTAAGCAGAACCCACAAAATAAAGCGGGGAAGAGAAATCTACCCCCCCCACACACACACACACACACAGTAAATACCTGGTTGATATTAAACATAGGCTGGATAAACAATAAGCGTCACACCCACACAAATCACAACATTATGTGGAGTGATGACTCCAGATTGCTGTATGTGTGTGTGTGTGTGTATCTGTGTGTGTGTGTGTGTGTGTGTGTGTGTGTGTGTGTGTGTGTGTGTGTGTGTGTGTGTCGCCCTGCTGAGTGCCTGTCCACAGTGATTCCCAGCTTTCCGCCCAATGCACACTGGGATTAGCTCCAGTCGTTGGACATGGATGAGATTTAAAATGTAGGATGATGACAACATATGTTTATTGTCATTGTGGCAGACTAAGACAAGTGTGTTTGCTTGTTGTTCAGTGGAGCACAAGACAATGGGAACAGTGTGGCTGCAAGTAATGCAGAAGCACAATATGAAACATATGGAAGCATGATCGCTGTAAAAAAAAAAAAAAAACTTTCTCGTGATTTTGCAATCTGAAATACTGAATCAAGATTAAATTCTTTGCATTGCATCCAAATGTTTGGCATTATGGCAAAAAAGGATTATTGACATCATCAATGATAGAAAGGCAAAAAGACTTTGAAGAGCAAAGTAATTCTGAAGCTAAACAGTGGACCAACGGCGCTCCAATGGATAAGAAAAGCCAAGCAACTTGAGACCTTCTGTCTGGACTGTAGTTAGACAGGTCGTAAACATGAAGACACTCCAGACCTGGCACAAACAGGCCCCATATGATGTGTAGTGGGAAGTGTGTTTATTCTAGATTCTCACTGCACAGAACGTTGTGTGCTGGGTTGTGCGAACACGGCAGGTTTCTTGACGGGATCTCAGCTGCACTGAAGCTTTGACACTTTTCCCCTGTTGTTTAAATCCGAGGCCATAGCTCTTAGTCGGAAAATGGTGGATTGCAAATTCTGGGTGGCGAAGTACTTCCTCAGGTGATGGAGATGAACTCTTTCAGAAAAATATTTTGCACGCTCATGAGTGATGAAAGTCTGAGCAAGAGGGGGGTAAAATAGCCAAATATTTTACTCAAGTAAGGACACTGTTACGTTACAATACTTTGACTCGAGTCCTCCAAGTACCCGTAATTATTTTAAAAGTAAGTAAATATTTAGTGGAAAAATACTTATCATGTACTGAATGGATGGATGCATATATGTATATGATGAACCAAAATATATCACACAAGCAATAAGAAGTACCTGCAGATAAAATTTCAAGTCACAAGAGGAATGTAGCGAAATGTAACAGGGTTAAAATAGTGTTTCTCCTTCATCAAAATATTTAAATAAAAGCAAAAAGTAGGTCGCAATAAAACTCCTCTGAAAAGTACCATTCATCCGAAGGGTTACTTGAATTAATGTAATAGCGAACTGTTGTGGTTAAGTGAAATCTGGGGGCGAGTCGGTCGATGTAAATTCCCCCCCTTCTCTCCTGTGGTCATGCGCTTCGACTGAAAGGACAAGATTGCCAATACAAGGGGCTGAAATTAGTTTTCACTGCAGGGCGGCAGATCTCACCCCTGCAGGTGGTTCACATCCAAAACAGCCAGTTGAAATTGCTCAGATGTCGTTATCGGATGCCTCGCTGATGAGGCCTCAGGTCAGATCTAGGACACAAAAGGTCTCGCTGAGGTGTTGGTTCGTTCGAGGCTCAGGGTGAAATGTGGATGAGAGGTCTCGTTTGAGGGTGGGGGGGGACGAGGCGGGCGGCATTGTAAATTGAGGCGCTGAACAGCCCTCGGTGCAGAGGTTTATGGAGCCTCTTGAGAGAAGCAAATCCTCATCATGAGAAGGAAGCATGTGTGAGGGTCTTGCGTGCTGACGTAACTCTGCTCCTCACAAGGTGTTATAACGCGATTATTTAAGAGCGGATGTTGGTTGCGTTCTGCAGATGCTTTTTGTTTACAGCAACCAGCAGGTGAATGTCATGACTCATTACTGCGTACCTGTGAAAGAGTAACTGAATGTACTGGAAGAATAAGCGAGTCATAGCTCATACCTTCATCAAGCCAAGACTCCATTCTTAGTGGAATTCGTCTTTCAGGAGTGACTGATTTGAAGAATTTTGTAACAAAAGTGAATCTCAACATGAGAATAATACCGCAAATATTGACAATTTTTGGCCGCACTCCCCACCCATTTACTGGAGCACGGTAGTTCATTCCACATATCGCGTAAACGATGACTAATCTGTCTTTATGTCGATATATCACATCAATTGATATTACTGAAGGGGAGAAGCAATTGGCAAAACATTTGCAAACCTTTGATGAGGTGTTTACTATGTGCACAAAATTATTGAGACATATGTCTTACCCAATTATCCACCTTAATCTTATTTTGGGGATAATTGTATTCTTCCAACAGTAAGGGGACAATTCAGACAAGGTCATTTTCTGTCCAAGCATGACGAGAAGGCCCACTAAAACGTGGTTGAATGACTGTTGTTTGGATGAACTGACTTCAATCCCCGAACACGACAACTATAGCTTTTGATCCAAGCATGGCTTCAAATTTTCTTCTGGATGAAAGGCCAGAAAAAACGGATAGGTACAATCAAAAATCTGTGAGAACAACCCCATATCGTCTTCCATTTTCAACATTTTCTATAGTTTGAAAGTGAAGCGGATCAGTGTGAGGTTATACTTCCAAAGCACACTCATGCTGTAATAATACGGTCTACCAAACAACATCTGTCTGCAATGTGGTTCATCACCTTCAGGAAAAAAAAAAAGATATACATTTCAATCTCCTCTTTGTTTTCACATCATGAATGCTTTTACATATGAGGTGTTTATTCCCACCCATGACCTGATTTCACAGGATGCGCGAGAACAAGATGAGACTAAACACTGACTAGAGATGGCAGAACAAGAATTTCACATGTATACACTCTAAATAATAGATAATGACTTTAACTTGTGAAGAGATCCTTTCCCTGACAACCATCAACATTCACTATTTGCCTTAAAGTTGACATTCAAAATCATAAATGATTTGGTGACCAAACGCTTGTCCAGTACAGTGTTAAAAGTCACGGTGCCAAGTCAATCCAAGTGGACCAAGCTTTTCACATCACATTATTTTGTACACTAGCTATGACAATCATTTTCTGCATGGCCACCAGTCTCAATATGTGTGTCCAAATGAGGGTATGATTTTCTCTATTTTCCACAACACTCTCATCCTTTTTTTTTTGTCTGTCATCAAGGCCTCATTTTTTGAAACGATTCAGACCCTCCACTTTCCCCTGTTCATCTGAAGTCCAGTTGGCCTTTAGTGTGGTTCTGAGGAAGCCATTTAATATCTCTGAGGCCCCAGTGGCCTGCATCCATAATCATCTCATTGCCCAATGAAATGAGATCGGTGGCCTTATTTGAACCAAGGTTCCCCAGCACCGAGGCCTCCTGAATGAAGAGACAACTGTCCCTTGGCTGGTGCCATCCATAGGTCAAAGCGCTCCACTTATTTCAGCAGAAATCAAAGATGAATTACAAACTGCATCACTGCTTAAAAGAAAAAAAAAAGGTAGTAACATAGTGACATTGTGAAATATAAAACTAAGCTGCTACTGTTCAATATGGCAAGAGATTTGGATTTTTTTTTGTATCATTGTGACCTTGAAATGTTCCGAAAAAAAATAAAAACCTTTTTTTTTTCACTTAATACCAGATCAGCCGAAAGCCACGTGATCAATACCGATTTCCAATCATGTGATATATATATATATATATATATATATATATACACACACACACACACACACACACACACACACTATATATTATTATATATAGTATATATATACACACGCGCACACACACAGTAGAGCACAGACCTTTGCCAAGACTGAACTGCTCACGGTGAATAAAATCCGTCAATAGCAGTCAACTTGGAGGATGACTAACAGAAGGGACATTGTAACCCTGGAGGATGGATTGTTCCATTCATGCGTTATTGACTAGAACTTTTTCCATGTTTATCAAGATCCTCACTAAAATTGAATAGTTTTCTCCCTTTAGCGCATGAACAAGCCACCTGCAAAAGTGAATGTACAGTCAATCTGTATTTCCCTTTTGCTGTGTAATCCTGCTTGGAGAGTTTTGGTTTTTATTGTTCTGTTAAAACGTACTAATTTTTTTCAAAATGACCACACGGAAAAAGCGAAACAAAATAACAAAACCGGAGGTGGCCTGACATGACTAGTGACTGCAGAATGCGACCATTAAGAAACTGCTGTGATGAAGTAAAACCGTACAAAACAAACAATGTAATTCTATTAGTGCAGGATCTTTAATCAGCTTTGTCTGACCAGGACACAAGTTTTTACGCTCTCTCCACTGTCCAAGCTAAAAATAAGGCTGCGGCTTTCAGGTCAGGCCTCTTTTGGAGTTAATGTGATTGGTGAATGTAGTAGATTAATAGTCAGCCCTTAATCTGCTTGTTATCAGTGCTCTATTGTGGGCATTGTTGAATAGAGCTCACTGGATGTTGTAATCATTAAGTCTTTCAATTCTGCAGGACTTCAAAAGCACCGACACTGTGCAGGTGAGGTTTGTCCTAAGAAGATAGACGGAGTAACTGAGACATCTTTCTTTGTCAGATTTATTAATATTTGCACTGGGACACTGAACTCGTTCTCCAAGGTGACCTGCGGGGACATGCTGTCAGGCTTCTCAAGGTGATAGCTGATGCACCTACCTAGTAGCCGATATGACAAGCACGCAGGCTGGATAACAGTCATTTATCTTAATAAAGTGGACCATCAAACTGATGTGGCTGCACAGTAACTAGTTAAGCAGAGGAAGGCATACAAGGAGACAGAGGGGAGGCGCACATGGGGCCATGGAACAGCATTTTCGCTGAAAACAAAATGGTCTTCTGATTAGAACATGCGGCGGGTCTACCTGTTTGAACAGAAAAGCTGCAAAGCACGTGATCATTTTCACCCCCGTATTATGCATAACAGTGATTATATTTTCCTACGAGATTTACTACATGTGCTTGATCATAATGTGACATGCAGTACTTTAGGAAATGCCATCATCATCTTATCATCTGTCATGGCAGTGATGCATTACAAGGTGCCAGCAGTTTGTCTATAATAAAAACCATGTAGTTGGCACAGTCCAGGGAACAAACAAGGACAATAGCATCGCCCACAGTCGAACAATTCATTGTGATGAGGAAATCCGAGGGGAAAAAAAGCTGTTGACAACTAATCTCTTGCAAGTGCCATGCAAAATCACAACAGCGATGACAATGTCTGGCTGAAAGCCACAATGATTAGAATACTGAGTGAGTGATGAGTGTTGCATGGCAAAAAAAAAAAAAAATGGACTGTTTGTTACCTGTGGCTCTTAATGTTTCCATCTGCTTCGTCTCTAATATTTAAGACAGGCCTGACAATGCGGCAGCAAATATACCCCTAAGTGGGTGCAAAATGGTTTTCTTGATAGCGCTTCCGTTGCAGCTGCTTCTTAACAAATCACCTTGAATGTTTGCAAATGTTTTCGGGCTGTGGCGCTGAGATGACCAAGTAGCATGAATGCCTGAAGGAGGTTCGACACGGCAGCAAATCATTATAATTTTCAACTCCTGGCCTATGATAATGGTGGCAGCTAGTCAAATGTGGTGAGTATGTTATGCATGTTTGCTGCACTGTACAATGATCACTTTCTTGTGTTGACTTTAGTTCTGATTGATTTACATGCACTTTTGGTTGCCAGTATTTGACAACGCATTTGGAATCATACTGTACATATGGTCGTCGCATGGCATTCTATAATATTCATTCATGCACAAGATCCCTGGTGCAGATAGATGGGCTGTTTTTTTGTCTGTCTGTCTATCGAGAAGCCCCTGTCATTGCAATTCTCTTCAAGTTCAGAGGGTTTTTATTTTCCATACAGTAGCACTTAGAGTAAAAGTATGGCCTCTCTGCCCTTTCAAGGTAGAAGAAAGGGATCAAACAAATCAGATTCAACCCCCCCTTCTGTGTAGTTCATGGTCTCGGCTGGACTGAGTCACCAAACGTAACCATGTTGCTTTCTTCAACTAATCCGATGTTTCAGATTTAGAGCAGGACAATGATCTGTGTGGTTGTTAGTGCGTGGGTTATCTGGTCAATAGTAAAGATTTGATGTCGGAGAGGACACTAAATGCAGTGTCCACATAATGAGAGTGTACAACAAATAAAATACACACGCGCGCTCATCACACACTCTTCCACAGCATGAAGAGTTGGACATACAGCTCATTCTTTTCAGTTATTGCCATGGCAACTGGACTGGAGTGAAAAGCCCGCACTCTGGTGCTGAGAGCAGTGGCACCACAACATTCGCAGTCTTAAACAACGGGACATTTATGCAGTACGTAACCATTTAAAGTACTGTATATGTGACTATAAATTTAAGTTTAAATGTATCTAATCGATGTATATTGTTAATGGTAAACACTCAAAAGTGTTCCTTCAAAAATAAAGGGATTTTATTCTGCCCTTTTTGCATATGTGGCAAAACTGACACATTTATGAAGAAATGCAGTCGTGTTCATGGTTGAAGTCATGTCCTTCATAGGTAAAGGTAAAAATGTACAGACTCCGAAATATATTTCTGTACAAAGAGAAAAAAACTCAAATATATATTTTATTGAGCGGTCAAGTGGTTAGCGTGTCGACCTCACAGTGCAGAGGTCGCGGGTTCGATTCTGTCTCCGGCCACCCTGTGTGGAGTTTGCATTTTCTCCCCGTGCCTGCGTGGGTTTTATCCGGGTACTCCAGTTTCCTCCCACATTCGAAAGACATGCATGCCAGGTTAATGGAACACTCAAACTTGTCCCGAGGTGTGAGTGTGAGCACAAATCTTTTTTTTAACTTCCCTGTCGTGCTCCAACTGAGAAAAAGACTAAAACAATCACCCGACATGTGGCATGTCGTGTTCAAGAGCCCGATTGAAGTCTTTTTTTTTTTTTTTTTTTACATCATGTTGTCATCTGAGGTAAAGGAAAGTCACTAGCCAATTTTGACAAAGTAAGGAGTAGAAAGTACATCATCTTTTTTTTATTATTTTTATGTAGGGGGCTGAAATAAAATGCCATCAGATGAATACTCATGTAAAGTACAGACACCTGGAAAATCTACATAAGAAGCCTACAGCAGCAAAGTATGTGTAATTCATTACTTCCCACCGCTGCCAATTGTAGGCTCCACCAAGCGATGGCTCAGGCCCACTGTTTCTATCACGTGATGCAAGAATCTACTCAAAGCTAACCTTTTTTTTTTTTTTTTTTAATAAAATTCAACAGAAGCGTATTTTATCACTTGTGACCCCTTTTCATCCGCTATTTTTCAAATTTGTCAGGATTATTGGGGATTACAGTTGGATTAATGCGGATTCAAGATGGTTTTTATAGCAGGGGAAAGGGCAAACAACTGTACAATGACTGTTAAAAATACCTTTCCATTCTATAAAAGCCAAGAATGTTTCATTCCAACATACGCATGTTAAGACATCAAGTCACATGTTCCCTTTTGAAAGGATTTTTTTTTTTTTTTTTTTAGAAAAATATTTCTGTTATTTGCAGCATTGTGAATAAATATCACATCTAACGTGCACGTGTGGGGAAAGGGCATATCGATATAAATGTCAGAGCTATTCTCTATCCTGCTAATTAGAGATTGAAGGGCCACACCTCTGCAACAGGTCTCTAGCTTCAAAGGTAGTTCACTTAGTAGTGCTGGGCATCATTTTTACACTTTTACAGGAGATCCCTTTAAATGCGGACATTCATGGAGTACGGTATATGTGCTGTGTTTACAACAGAAAACACATGAAATGAGCAGCGGGGTGAATAGATCTCTCATTCTACCACTTCATTACAATCCTTGCTCACACTAAATCAACGCATTCTGCAAATCTGGTATTAATTTGTTTGGCAGGCAGATAGTCCTCTCAGGATTTGATCTGACCAGAACGAGAAAGAGAGTGAATATTAACCTGCCTTTGTTTTGGTGTCTAGACTCCTAATGAATGCCTTCAGAATTTATGACTCTGTGTTTTTTTATTTTATGGGATGGTTATGGCTGTTCCCCTCTCAGAGTGCTGGCCATTGCTCCCACGTGGAAGGAACCAAATGATTTAATTTGACTCAGGTTTTGGGAATCTTCAAGGTTAAATTGAGCATATTTGTTGCAGGGGTCATCGACGACGGTGCAGCAACCCAGTGGCGGGCCGTAGATCAATTTGATACAGGGTGATAGAGGGAAAAAAAGAAGATAAAAATATAGTTTCATTTACATGCATCTGATCTGCCAGCTATTTTCTTCCGAAAAATGGAAGTACCGTATTTTTCGGATTATACGTCGCTCCGGATTATAAATTGCACCAGCTAAAAAATGCATAATTAAGAAGGAAAAAAACATATATAAGTCTCACTGGAGTATAAGTTGCATTTTGGGGGGAAATTTATTTGATAAAATCCAACACCAAGAACATACATGCCATCTTGAAAGGCAATTTAAAATAAAAATAAAATAGAAAACAACACGCTAAGTGTACGATATGCTAACCTTGCATGACGCATCAACAACGAACTGAGAACGTGCCTGGTATGTTCAAGTAACATATTAAGAGCTATTCAGATAACTATAGCATAAAGAATATGATAACAAGTTCACCAAACCATCAATGTCACTCCAAATCACTAAATCCAATGGAATCTTCATCCTCTGTGTCACTTCAAAGCAACTCCACCAACTCCGGAAGTAGAAGATGCAGGTTTCCTCTTCTACGTCGCTTACATCAGACTCATCGTGGTTTTATCAATACAGGTCTAGAGCGGCCTCTTGTGGTTTAATGTGAAAATAACATGTGAAATTATATAATAATGTGTTAATAATTTCACCCATAAATCGCTCCAGAGTATAAGTCGCACCACTAGCCAAACTATGAAAAAAACTGCGACTTATAGTCCGGAAAATACGGTACATCTTCTCGGCACTTCGATTGTCTCACCCCAGTAAGCCTTCAAACACTTACAAACGTCGCCTGGAAGTACACATACTCAAACATTTCTACTTTAGCACAATGTATTTTTACTTAGTTACAATACACCCGTCACTGATCGTGCAGTGGGACACTTGCCTGGCTTGTGTACGTGCAGTGCGGGATCGGTTCCCACTCGTGCACATGTGAATCATTTTTTTGTCTCTATTTGTGTGCCGTGCGACTGGCTGGCAACCAGTTCAGGTAGTCTGCCTTCTGCGTGAAGTCAGCTGGGATATAGGCTGCAGCTCCAGCACCGACGACCCTGTTCAGGATAAGCAGTGTTGAAAATGGATGGATGGGCGGATACTTGACACGTGGCCACCCTGGCGATAAATGAGGCACTGTTGTAATGGGGTGTCGGGCGATGATGGCAGCAACATCTTCATGTTCCCTTGTAAAGATGCAAATGAGGATTATCCCTCGACATAATTTTAACATAATTTATATACAGACCAGCACTATCTGAGACTTGTTTTGTGAAAAACACCAGCTCTGCAAGTTGTCTCAGATGACCAAAATATTAGATGCAGCTCTCCTGATACTGGGCAACTAACTCTACACCACCCTAAATTACAACCACAATGATGATCAAATAGTTCAGTCAAAACCTTTCTGACAATGTCAATCAATACTGAACACTACTACCATTGCACAGGCAGAATATTTGATACAGCGAGAAGCTGTAATGAGAAAGCTCACCTCTCACAACCCCACTTGCAGTCATTCTTCAAACTCTTGCTAAACTAAAACAGTGTGCAGGAACCGTGATGTCTTGCCTGTGAAACAAATAAATATTGCCTTTTTTTTCGAAAGCAGCCAAGCGGGTAAACAATGAGCATTCAATCTGAACAAAGGTGATTATACTGTACTGTATTATCATTAAGCATGAGTCTGTCAGTCTCGCCCTCTAACAATGCTTTTGTGCTTGCTGCATTATCTTTGATTTGCTACATTATCTCAGTGTGGAATAAATGAGACCGGTAAATTAAATGGTTTGGCCTTGTGCAATGTATTAAAAAATACTCTAAGATGGATGTCCATGTCATAATTTCTTTTTAGTCACTTTCTATTACATGGTATTCTTTATTGCCGATTCTTTTCCTCAGGGGAGACAGGGAAGGTTGAGTCTTTTTTTTGGACAAGCTCCCTATTAATCCTTGTAACCTTTTTTTTGGAATGGCTTCACAGAAACGACCCCCCGCCCCCCAAAAAATATGCATTGTATGTCTGAAACCAACCAAATTTACATAACATATTGTAATGTAATCTACTGGATTATTATTAAACATGTCTGTCAACTAGGCGTTTAATAATAGTTTTAGCTCTTTGGATCTCATTACAATGCGCATGTTGTGGCCGTAAATGTAAATTGTGGTTATAGTCACTGTAAAGACAAGAAGTGACCCTTTCATGCTTCATTTTACTGCTTTAATGATAAAAGTCAAAAGAAACAAACGTGTGGTCCCAAAAGAATCAAACTGGGGAGGGCTATGCCAGACTTTTTTTTTTCTAATTCAAATGGAATGTTGGTGCTGTATTGTTTGCATCAGCAAACACACACCGAAATAATTTTACTCATTTTATGTAAGATGGTTTTATGCATTTGTGAATGTGACAACAGCATCTGGCATGTGATCAAATTGGATTACTGTAGGTTACCATCCAAAGGCAAAAAGCTTATGCAGCAGATTTATATTTCTTGTCAGAAAGATTAGCAGAATGGCATCAACGACAGCTGTATTTAGTGCCCGTAATGCATGTTTGCAAGTGAAAGCAGAGTTTACCTCAACCGAACATGCTTGAGATGTCACTGTTGTAAAACAAACATAAAAAAAAACAAATCAAACAACAAAATAACTCATCTGCGTCGATGATAAACTAGAACACTTAGACTACCGGTATTCCAAATAGACAATTGCAATTGCAAATAATTATTCAACTGAATTCTGTCATTCCGGAGCCGCATGCGGGTCTTTATCCATATGTTGCGGCTCTGTGTGGATTGGGAAAATAAATTCTACATGATATATATACTGGTATATGGATGGATAGATATATAGATAGATAGATAGATAGATAGATAGATAGATAGATAGATAGATCGAAATGGCTCCTTGAGTGTATAAGATTGCCAACCCCTAACTTACACAGTTCATATGCAGATATAAACACCTACAGACAGATAAGACGGCTCGGTGGGCGACTGGTTAGCACGTCGACCTCACAGTGCAGAGGTCGTGGGTTCGGCTCCGGCCTTCCTGCGTGGAGTTTGCATGTTTTACCCGTGCCTGCATAGGTTTTCTTCGGGTACTCCGATTTCCTCACACTTCCCAAAAACATGCATGATAGGTTAATGGAACACCCCAAATTGTCCCTTCGTGTGAGTGTGAGTGCGAATGGGTGTTCGTCTATGCGTGCCCTGTGATTGGCTGGCAAGCAGTTCAGATTCTCCCCCCCGCCTACTGCCCGAAGACAGCTGGAAATCACTCCAGCACGCCCGCGACCCTCGTGAGGATAAGCGGATTAGAAAATGAATGGATGGATAGACAGACAAACAGGTTCCTTTGATGGGCATTTAGACACATTAGCGCATGAGTATCCCTGCCAGAGTGTCACGGACAAAATAATCACAAACATGCAGCGAATCACATGCATCATCGGCACATTGTACGGTATCCGCTGTGAAATAATCTATACATCTATCCTTTTCGGCACCATAGCTGGGTTATTTTCATCTACATTCACCAGAAAAAGCACAGTGTTTTTTTTTCATACATGGTCCATCCAGGATAGAAAAGCAAATCTCAGCATGCTTTGCTAACATTGATGAGCAGAAAACAGGATGAGCAGCATTAGGAGATGATAAATCCGCCACATCTGTGGGATTATGGTTATTTTGACAAATGCTTTAGAAAGAAGATGTAATTACATCGTGAATATTAAAGTCAGTAAAAAAAAAAAAAAAAAAGCCCTCTTGCTCGACTGTTTACTTGTCGCGCCATTATCACATAATGTCCTATACGTCGTGGTGAAATGGTGCTCCAGGTATATACGCAATAAAATACAAACTAAATATTTAACAATAATAAACGCTGAAATGTTTTCTTTCAATGAAAGTGCAGCAAACATAATTTGTCTACTTTTTAGAAAATGAACAATGCAGACAGCTGCAACAGTAACAGTTTGAACAGTGTGAATTATGAAGCTATAAAAACAACACTGGCATTTGTTATTGCTTTGTATCGAGCTGAAGATCCCAAGAGAAGCTGTTTAAATGCCGCTGGAAATTCTGTTTGCACTGCGCTCGTATGTTTTCATACTGCACTGATGCACGTTCAAATGAGTTCAAGTTTGACATATCGCTTGCCGCGATGTCCTCTGGACAGAGGCTGAGGTGCGCTGTATTTGTTTATTGGGTAGACATGCGATTAGGGGGCGAGGTACTGCCACAGTGGTGCCAGAGTTCATCTAGAAGGACTTTTCGCTGCGGATGAAATAAATAAATGTAAATGGCAACTTGTTCTTGGAGATTTGGTAGTGCGCTTCCCGACTGTGCCCCTGAGCAAACCCGAGCCCCGTGCTCAAGAAATCCAACACTATTTGTGCTCCCCTCCACCTCCATTTCACTCCTTGTGTGCATGCATGTGTCTGATCTGGTTCTCTGCGGTCTGCATAAAAACTATACAGCAGAGTGTAGTTCAAGTTCGCCTTTATAATGAGCATGATAAATTAAAAACAATAAATTTTAAAAATGGTTCCATGTGGGAAGGACCTCATTATGTATCTGCACCCTATTAAATGATCGGAATGGGAGACTCTTAATATGAATACGAATAACTTAAATTCCATTTCAATTTCAATATTCCTTGTGCAAATGTCGTGGGTTCGATTCCGTCTCCGGCATTCCTGTTTGGAGTTTGCATGTTCTCCACGTGCCTGCGTGTGTTTCCTGCTGGTACTCCGTTTTCCTCCCGCATTCCAAAAACATGCACGGCAGGCTAATGGAACGCTCTACATTGTCCCTGAGGGTGATTGTGAGCGCGAATGGTTGTTCATCGATGTGCGCCCTGCAATTGGCTGGCAACCGGTTCAGGGTGTCCCTCGCTTACTGCCTGGAGACAGCTGGGATAGACTGCAGCATGCCCCGCAACCCTTGTGAGGATAAGCGGATCAGAAAATGGATGGATGAATGGATGAATTTCAGTATTCCTTTATTTAATATTACTTTTGGCATTTTCGAGCTTCAGCACAATTTCCATGTGTGTACTGCGACACAATAAAATAAAACAGCATCATCCATCCATTATCTCATCCGCTTATCCTTACAAAGGTTGGGGGATAAAGCAACAGTTTTAATTTTTTATGTCTCACCGTCGAGAAGGAGACCAATTGTTAGTTTTCTTTCTCCGGTTTTTAGTTCAATCTAAGGGCGACAGGCATTGTTTATATATGCTTTATGTTATTTAGCAGGACTGTGTTAATAATTTTCATGAAACTTTCTAAAGGTGCAGGATATATGCCAAGCAATCACTATTAAAGTTTGGTGACATTAAATTTATCAATTTCACTTTTTGCTCTGACAGTCTACCTTCATCGAGTGATCAGCCGAATGTAGCAGACAGCACTGCACCCATGAGGCGGTAGTACTTCCAGTTCAGTTTTTCTCCCCTCCCTCACCCCCGTCCCTTTTTAAAATGTATTTATTTATCACAACAGATACAGTATGTATGTGTCTTCCAAGGATATTCATATTACACTTTGATTGACATCCAAATTTCTCCTCAGGCCATGGGAATAATAGGCAAAGATGTCAGGTGCACATATCGGCAGAGGTCAGCATTGTGGAGCTGCTCTTTCTGTGCATTTGTCTAACTTACTGAAAGAAATGAACAAATGTATGGCCATTCTTACAAACATATTGTATTAAGTACTGTCCTTTTGTAAATTGAAATAGCAGCAAAATGTCCTGTGTCCATTAACATGCAAAGCAGCACGCACGGGGGTGTCACCGACTAGACAGTTGTGCAAACGGGGGCTTGTCTGTTCTCTCTGCGGCAGCATTGACCAGTGGCTGAATGATCCACTTGACAGATTGCGGAGGATGTTGTTCATATGACAATGTGGTCTGGCACCCTCATACTGGAACGATGAAGCTTCCTATCACCTACAGTAGTTGAGAATTTTTTATTTAAAGGCATTCGGAGAAGTGCAAAGGCCAAACCATACGAATCGGGTTCAAAATGTAATCCTTATTGTGGAAAATGTACAATTTACATCCAAATGGGATACCGCATCCAATGCTGCACTCATTACTGTATCCAGACCAGCACTGCAGAGGTTTTTGTGTTTTCCAAAAAAATGGTCAGTCACACTTGGAATATTTGGCGCAGGTACAGTTTATTAGACAACATTGATGTGCTAATGTCAGATGTTTTTTTTTTTGTAAAACAAACCAACCATCACACTCTGTGTTGCTTTGTGACATTGACGTCCGGTAATACTGTTGCTGTTGCCTGTCGTGATTGAAATCTCAGCATGGCCCAGAAACGATATTGGCTTTGATTTTGAAAGGTAATTTACAGTAATTAATTCAAAGGTAATTTACCAACTTGCCCACTTGATAGAGCAATTTCACTCCAGTGGTTTATTCTGTTGTTGATTGTAATGTCTAAAACTAACTCGCTTTTGACTAATTCTGACGTGCCGCAATCACATCAGATGCAGAGAAACGCACAAACACCAGCTACTGAGCATGCATTTTTTTCCCCTTATAAACATGACATTTGATTGACATTTTTGAAGTATTTTTTTTTCTTACTCACTCACTGTGAACCAGAACATGGTAAATGGAGAATAACCTGGTAAAATGGGGCTAAAAGAGGCTCTCTTAAATGATTAGATTGGAATTATTGTGCAGTTTTGAGGTCCTTCTGGAGGAGACTGGACTGTCTTGTTAAATGTTATTTATTCCTTTGTTGTGTATTTACAAACCCCCCATAGAATTTATTTTGTGATTTCCTCACTTGATTTTCTGTTCTGGTGGATTATTTTCGATTTTCTTCGTGTCATTGAAGTTACTGTATCGTTAATTTACGTTTTTCGGAGGCGGTCCTTGAACGTCTCTCGATTCGAACGCCAGAAGAGAAGGCACGGAGACGGAGAAGGACGTGCCTGTATTGGTTGAGATTGTGAAAGGCATTAATAAACTTTCCGTTCTAAAAACCAACACCACGGCTCTCCTTTTTCGGAGCTGCAACACTTCCAACCATCCATCGATGTGGGGTACACCCCCGCAATAGTCACCAACCAACTGCATGATTACTATGAACTAAGCAAATTATTTGTAGCTTTCTTGTGGAATGTAGGAAATGTAATAACTTAATACATCGCATCTGTGTGTCATTCGCATGTTCTCCCCGTGCTTGCGTGGGGTTTCTCCTGGTAATCGGCTTTCCTTCTTCGTTCAAAAAAGACAGGCATGTTAAGTGAGAAATGTAAAATGTCCATGGCTGTGAGTGTGAATGGTTGTTTGTCTTAATGCACCCTGAGCTGGTAAGATGGGGTTTGGCTCACGCCAGCTGACCCACAAGTCATGACATTAATGCGGATAAGCAGTTTAGAAGCAGCAGCCATTTAACTGCATGTTCGACCTCACAAATTGTGCAAGCTAGTGGTTGGCGTGTTGCTTGTGATGAACTTAGATTGCGATCTTTCACCAAGATCCCAAATTGCGGGTGCTCAATTGCATGTTAACTCATGTTGTCAGGGCCTTCACGGCCCTCTCTGCAGGCACGAACACTATCTTAAGCGCAGACGTACATTTACAATTTACAGGAAATAAAACGGTCATCATTTATTTCCAACAGTCCTTTATCTTCTTTTCATAGTGTCTGCGCTGCGAGGCTGCCAGTCATTTGTGGGTTCATTTTTTTTTTTTAGTTGATTCTAAACATTAATATTAAAAATCCTGCAGTACAGCAATGTGGAGCACCCCATGAATTACTTTGCCCTCAAATGAGTAAATATGCCTACGTGCAATCTCCCGGAATACATTCCAGAACGCGCAAAATGAACTCTGTGTCAATTGTGCATGTTTAGCAGACACACTCTTGGGTACATCTGGCAAGTGACTCGATCAGCTTCCACATGTGTGTGCATGTGGAAGTTTGCGCCTGTACTTGTACGCATGTAAATCCAGCCAATAGTGTCATATGTAGATAAACTCTCGATGATCTCTTGCATGTACCAAAACTGTCCTTCATTTAGAAATCATCCCCAAGAGTACATACGTTGGTGGCATCGTTCACTTGGAAGCCTCTTGTGACACTTCATCTTGATGTCATAGCAAGTGGCTGCGGGGGTGAGTCGCGAAAGCAAATGATGAGGGAAAGTGATGTTCATACTCATGCAAAAGCATTTACTCCCACCATCAATGTGTAGCTATATTTTATCATCAACAAGATGTACCAAAGTTGTTGACAAGGTGTTAGGTGCTTTGAAAATGAATCACTTTCAAAATTAAAGAGCCTAATTGAGATTTCTGAGAACTTTTCACCTACAGGGAATTAAAGTCCAGCAATATAAATGACTCGTTTGAGCTAAGGGGCACATACAGAAGCAAACTCAGAGAGAAGAAAAAAAAATGCATCATAACATTTTAAGGGAATGTAATGGCATTTTACAGTCTCAATGTATATTGCAGCCCCTGAAAAAGATTTTTGGCCGTAGGTCCCATCAGGAAAAGATGGGTCTGATGCCAGATGTCTGTTTTATTACCTTGGCTAGTAGCCAGTGACTCACTATAAAAAGACTTATTGTTAAGAGGAACGAAGACTATTGTTTGATGTAGCTATTGCAATCAAGAGATTTTATTTCATTTTATATGTCTGTGAGTCTGTGTACCGTACACCAATACTTGGTAAAACCTCCTCTGCCATTAAAGTTGTGGAGATGACAATTATGCCTCAGGCAAAATCGAATGTATGCATCCTGAAGCCTCTTGCAGCTGTTGGCAGTTGTCCAACATGGAAGCGAATGACTCACCTCTCTGAAAGGTCCTCACATAACAGCCAACATTCCCCTATACTCCTAATTAAAACCTAAATGCACACTATGCCGGCTGGGCCAAAAAGGCTTTTATTCTAAGACGCAAAAGGGTGTTGCAGATATGTACATTTTCAGCCAGAACTGGGAAATGCCAAACAATGATCAGTGCATAGAGTATAAAAGCAAACCTTTCTTGATTGATCCTCATCTTAAATGGACTACTTCTCATATAAGAGAGAGAAAATGCCTTGACGTTTTGTATATTAGTGGATGCTCCTTCATTGAGGACCAAAACAATGGCAGAAAAAGTGTTGGTGATGCTGAGGAAAAACATCACAGCCACTTCTAAAAAGAAACAGGAAATGAAGATACATCCAAGTTCATTCATTCATTCATTTTCCGAACCGCTTTATCCTCACTAGGGTCGCGGGGGGTGCTGGAGCCGATCCCAGCTGTCTTTGGGCAGTAGGCGGGGGACACCCTGAACCGGTTGCTAGCCACTCGCAGGGCACACAGAGACGAACAACCACCACGCCCACACTCACACCTAGGGACAATTTTGAGTGTTCCATCAGCCTGCCATGCATGTTTTTGGAATGCGGGAGGAAACCGGAGTACCCGGAGAAAACCCACGCAGGCCCGGGGAGAACATGCAAACACCACAGAGGGAGGTCGGAGCTGGAATTGAACCCGGTACCTCTGCACTGTGAAGTCGACATGCTAACCACTGGACTACCGGGGCGCCGACAGCCAAGTTGTCAACCGATTTTCAACTACTTCAGAGGTCAATTGAATGTTGAACACTATCTGAGGCAATTTGAAAGTCAGTTGCCATTTTATATGCGTTGCACTTACCTGCTCTCACTTGGCAAACATCCGTAGCTGAGGTGATTTACAAGTTAGGAGAATTGCTCGGGTTTCAACAGAAGACCCTAGAATATTGAGTACTCAGTCCGATACAGTGCAAAGGGATCAGTTAGGGATGTGAACAGTAAGTGCGAATTGGGCATGCTCCGCAGTTAGAGGTGCTCTAAGAAATCAAGTGTCAAGAGATCATTGAATATAGAGTACACTCACACTCTAATAGCATTTGGCGGCTTGACTGCTGTTCCTTCTTCCGCCCCTGGCATCTGTGTGAACACTCAACTTTTTCCACTGGGCACGTGTGATTGCAGTGGCCATATTGGACGCAACATTTTCAACGGAATTATTCATATTATATGGACTCATTTTTTAAAAAAAGCACCATGATGGACTATACTGTAGGTCCAGAGACTCCAGACGGTAGAGAGTGCAAAGACTCACCCCAGGCACAATAAGTATGCCACTATTTTTCCGGACAAAGCTTCAACTGCACTTTGTACTTCGGTACAACACTGACACGGTCAATGAATGAAAGTTCATGAACTTGTTCGTATTTTGGGTGAGCCTGGACTGAACGGATTGTATTTTGTGCTTTGTGAACGTTTCTGTGAACGAGCTCATTCTGGGGCCAATTGACGTCTTTTGAACAGCAGTTCCGTTTTATTCAAGAGTGCCATGTTTTCTCGAAATGCGGCTGAACACCCTGTAAATGAGCCTTAATTAGGTGTAAGAAGACGTTATTTGACCATAAACCGTCACACGGTTGGTTTTGCAGTATGTTGTCGGAGACCTGCAGCCTTTGAGTAAAGTGGCATCCTCGGCTTTTATTGAATTAATTAAAAGGGATTCCAGCCTGGTTCTCTAGCCAAACAAGTCATGAAATAAGACATTCCCAAAGTGTTGTAAAGGGATTTAAAGAAAATGTAAGATCATGTTAAGTGATTTGCATGTTGAATAGTCCACTTTGAGGTACATTCTTCGTTTCCTAACCTCAGCCTGGTTCCTATAGCAGATTATGTTGTTTGTTTGCACATTGAGTACCACAGTCCTGTTTTTGTTGTAATTCATAATAAGACAATGTAAGCAATGAGGTATTCCTCCTGTTTTTGAGATTATAGACTGAGAGCGCCACCTGGATACTACTGTGGACAGAACTGGTGGAAACAATGGGGGAAAGCCAGTATGCCAGAGGGTAACAGCTCGCAGAAACACATTGGAGGAAAGAAAAATAAAATCATAATTTATTTGGCAGAGAATAAAAGGGGGGTGACCCGGTGGCCCAATGGTTAGCGCGTCGACCTCACAGTGCAGAGGTACCGGGTTCAATTCCATAAAGCGGATCGGAAAATGAATGAATGAATAAAGGGGAAAAAATTACCTTATAGATATAATTTTGTTTCCCGGTCTTTTTTTTTCTCTCTCTAACATAGGCACTTTAGAAAATTGTTACCTTTTTAAAATGTCGTTTTTCATGTTAAGAACAAATTTGAAAAATGTCAAAATGGTCATATTAATAATATTTTAAATTTGAACGGTTGACCCAAGGAGGCAAACATTGCACTTTGAAATCGTACAATAAAGCAGGTTGAATTTTACTTTCAGCATGCACAAGAGTATTTTTCTATATGTCTTTTTGTGTTGTGGGGACTCCAGTGTTGTATTCAGAGTGTTTTATGACTAGGCCTGTATAACGGGACAACTTCACCTTCGAAAAGTGTGTGTTTATTCATGCTAAATGCAGATGTGGAGAGGTTCTTTGAGTTGAACAGCGATAGGCAAGAAGAAGTGTTTATTGTCTCAGTAACAGCAGCTCAGGTGATTTTTATGGCTCCTACGGATTACAGCCGGGATTCGCTAGCAATGTAAAAGCTAATCAGACACGGTAAGAGATGTTGAGGAGATAAAGGTTGGAAGTGCATTGCCAAGTACAGTTGTAGAGCAAGCAGGAAAGGCTGATTGCTTCAAGCAAACACATTGGTATCGATTTCACCACTTACAGCCTTGACTTTTACGCTTCCATTAATTGGAGAAAACAAGCCCACAATGTCCTCTCCTCTCAACAATTTCAACAAAGGAATCCCAGATAACGACACGCACAGACTTAACTTATTTTACATCTGCGTATTTACTTTTCATTACTTCTTCGAAAGGAGATGTGCAAAGTTCAGACGTAGACAAAAAGGTTATTTCCAACTAATCTTCCAATTTAAGCAGCAAACAAACAAAGCCAGATTGGACTGCTGATGGCTTTGTGACTCTTGACCAACACTCGATACAGACGGAATGGGGATTCAAATTTGTTTTAAGTAGATCCCTTTGAGTTTTAGAAAATAATCCCAAAACGGAATATTTAATAATCGCTGTCCTTCAGTACAATTATGAAAGAGAGCGGTGATTTTCACATGAGGGACTTTGAAAAGCCTCTGGGGACTTGTACTGGTATAATACTGGAACAAAGAACTAACAATAGGACGGATGAAGTCATTCATCATTTTCCATAAAAGGAAACGCTGCTCTTTAATAACGGACCGTCTGACTCGAACGACATATTACTTCTCGTCTTATATTTAAAATGATACCATACCGTATGTTATTGTGTGTGTCTGTGATTGTTCTCATTCTGATTACCGTTTTGTTTTCCTTTGTCCATTATTCTGTTATGTACTTTGTGTTTTTGTGTGTGATGTGCCTTATTCGCACTCCAGTACAGTACTCTGCTTTCAAATGAATGTTATATAAGCACTACTGCGGAAAAAGGTCTTGGGCACCATTAGGGATGTTGTTACATGAATTCTGGAAGGTCCATATAATGATTTCGCTGGCTAAAATAGAAGAATATCATAACAAACATATAATATGCATACGTTTGTAGCATGCAATGAAATGTATAGTCCCAAAGGTTCATAAGGCTATGTGTGGCAAAGTAAAGTGTTATCTACTGGAGAAAAAAAAAAAGACATATAATTAAGGCAAAAAAAAAAAAAATGTAAATTAAGGCAAAACAATTGGAAAACAAATTTCACAGTAACGGGAAATTTGAGGCATCGATTGCTGCAAAAACCTCAAAGACCGCAGTGAAAAAGATGAGTGTAACAACAAAGCTAGTGGCAGCTGAAGACTTGCAGTGAATATGATTCTATTCTACACATATTGCATGTCATAATGTGGAGGTGAGTATAATAGTTCATTCATTTTTATGCGTTATATCTGCGGATACATTCAACCTCTGTGCCATTCAACTGATATAAGTCCGACCTCACTTGCAGGTAAACTTAAATACCCTCTATGTAGGAATCAGCTAAGTGGTAATATAATAAGCACTCTCTTCTAAATGGAGCCTTGATTCCATTTAAAAGAGGGCAGAACGTATGTGTGCACCCTTGCTCGAGGCTTTCATCTTGCATATAAATCATTCTAAGTTGAAAGTTGGTGTTTGAGCAGCACATATTTCAGGTCTCAGGGCGTGCTCCATATCACCAGCCAAGACTGCATTAATGACAGTGCAGTGCCATGAGCAAACGAAGCCAATTTCAAATATTCTCGGAGCGGATAAAATGTTGAAATGGAGGCTTTCCGACTGATTTAGAGAGCTCACGCGTGTGCCAATCTCCTTTTTTGCACTTTCTCTGCACTTGTAGATTCCGCTGCAGTTGAGAGCCCTGACGTACACTTGTGAGCCGTCAGTGCTGGACTACTGCCGCGCTCACCTGCACGTCGACCTGGAGCCCCACATTCCGGAGATGGATGGTCTGAGGCCAAGCAGGTACCAACGGGGCCCAATGTCCGCCCTTCCCCCATACCGATTCCCTCCACCAGTGAGCAGCACACATTATTAAATAGTCGACGGACTTTTTCAAACAAAAACGCAGACTGTGTTGAAGGGAAGTGGTGGAAATGGTGAAGAAGCAACGGAGACAGTCGATCTTCTGGAGAGCATTCAGGATGCAGGGTAATGAGAATGACATATTTCTCTGTGGGAATACAGTGTAAGGGTGCAGTCGTATTGATTGACGAGCTTCTGACCCGCCGAAGCCTCGATATCCTCAATTAGCCAAGGAGGCTGAACAGCAGCTTGACTCTCAATGTTCCGCTCTGCTTGTTGAGGAGTTTGAGAGGTAATACATGGATGATTTGTTAATCCTATTAAGCATTCTGTATTTTCATCCCTTCTCCTCGTCTGGGTACCTTTGCTGTGTCGGGTAAAATAATCTAATGGAAAAAGTTATCAACGGAGCAAGGAAACTGAAGGAAGGACTGCCGATTCCAAGTTTTCTGCTGCTTATTTTTTTTTTGGAGGGGGGGGGGATATTATTCTGATTACTATTGCCAGTCCGATGTCCCTGTAGAATTTTCATTTGTACTGAACTAACCAACTCAAGTGAGTATAGAAGTGATAGAGCACACACAAAAAGTCGACATCCACACACCCTGCCAGAAAATGGAATACGGATTTTTGATTTTCTTCATGATTTGTGAAGTCCATTGCATTATGATTAACTGCGCAGAGACATAAGCATATAAAAAATGAACAGTAAGGCCAGATCTTGTCTCATTTGAACACGTATAGTATATTGAGCCAGCTTTTCATCATCCATATAATGCATTCCTGTATGAAATGTTTATTTTTCCTGCTCAGATGTGCTCTTATCGTGTTCTCAAATATCTACATGCGTGAACTTTTTACAGGATGTTACATATTATATGGAAAATAAACTGTGGTAAATCACTTGCTTTCGTGTTCTGTCATTTTGATCCGTGGCGTGAACTCAAACGGTCTTCTTTTTGGACTGTTGTCGACATGATTGACACTGCAGAGCATCACTTGAACATCTAAAGGGCACCCGTTCTGCTTCTAAAGTTCATGTGTGGTAAGGACACTCCTCGGCCACCGCATTAGGTACACCTGCACGATCGGATGAGACGCAATACAAGGGATGCTTCAGAAATTTACGACTTGCTCAGTTTTGACATTGTCAGGGAGATGATTTATGAAAATGGTTTTGCAAGTGTACCTAATGATGTGGCTGGTGAATACACAGAAAGACCTCCGAGTGCCGAGTTTGATTTTTATCAAATCAAACACAAATTATTGTCTTGGATATGAATCGGCATCAACGCCATGTTCTTCCTTTCCAGATATAGCCACAATTAGACACTTCAATTCCCTTGATCAGGAGAGGTTGTCTCCAACCTGAGGCCCTGGACTATCTTCAAGTGTCCTTGAGCAAGCTATTGAACCCCCAGTTGCACTAGATCAGGGGTCACCAACCATTTTGAGAGTGAGAGCAACTTCATGTGTCCTGATTGTGTGAAGAGCTACCAAATTGATACACATCTGAAATAACATTTGTACAAATTACATTTAAATATATTAGAATGTGTTATTTTTAATACTTAATGATTTTCATTTTCAGGCTCTGATCATCTTAAAGATGTCTCACAATACTGCCCGTGTTTGCATTTTTAAATCATAATTTCTACTAGCATATCACAACTCTAGCACTGGCGGGCTATTGGTGTGGTCCTCACGGGCACCACATTGGTGACCCCTGCACTAGATGCTACACCAGGGGTGTCAAACTCAGGTCCTGTAGGGCCACTGTCCTGCATGTTTTCCATCTCTCCCTATTGCAACGCACCTGATTCAAATGAACAGGTTCAATATCAGGCTTCTGCAGAGCTTGCTGATGATCTGATCATTTGAATCAGGTGTGTTGCAACAGGGAGACTTGGAAAACATGCAGGACAGCGGCCCTCCAGGACCTGAGTTTGACACCCGTGTGCTACACCATCAGACAAGGCGACGTTAAATTGTGGATATATGTCTTTTCTTATTCATGAGATTTTTTTTTCCAAGCAGCATTTATTAGATGTTTTTATTTATTTTATTTTATTATTATAGTTTTTTTTTTCTTGTCCAGGCAGTAACACACCAAGCATCCCAAGCCATGGGCGTTTCCAAGTGTGTGTGTGTGTGTGTGTGTGTGTGTGTGTGTGTGTGTGTGTGTGTGTGGTTGGGATTGGGATTGGATTGATACTCTGCATTTAAGGAATTAGGAGGGTCGTGTAATTTTATTTAGTTGTTCGCCAAACACAAAATCAAGGAATTGGAGTGCAAGGATCGTGATTTACTGTTGCAACTGGAGCTTCACGAGTTAGCATGCCGCAGATCATTGGCTAAGCAATGCATTATGTTCAGTCGCTGATGGTGTATTGGTACACTCGCCTGATTTGTGAGCGGGCAGTGTGGGATCAGTTCCCACTCAGTGACGGTGTGAATGGTCATTTGTCTCGATATGTGCCCTGTGATTGACAGGCGACCAGTTCATGGTGTAGTCTGCCTTCCGCCCGAAGTCAACTGGGATAGGCTACCGCAGTTCACACGACCCTGTTCAGGATAAGCGGTGTTGAAAATGGATGCATGGATGCATTATGTTTCAGTCAATGGTGGTCAGTGGAACTAAAGAGGGAATAAAAAGGTTTTTTGTTTTCTTTGCGGCATATTTTCTCAATTGACATTCCCGAGGTTCAATCATTTATGTTCAAATAGATGTTAACTTTTGATGATGTGCGTTCCTAAGGACCTGCATTTCCAGAGTAGAATGTGGCCATGTGCAAATATAAAAATAACGGGATTTCTCCTTCTCTCCTCATGCTATTTGGTAAATCCATAAAAATACATTTCCATGCCTTCATTCATCGTGTTCAAATGCAAACTAGTATCTCGCTGCTCGGTATAAAACCATAAATGGGCCACCAAACAGCATCTACTAATAGCTAAAGTGTTCCGATACATGATAGAATCATGCCGCTTGACGATGTAGTGCTCGGAGGCCAGAGCTAAAGCCGTACACGGCAGTTTGAACAGTTTAACGACACTGATAGATTGCCTGCTGCGCTCACTTCGAGTGTTCAGAAAAGTGTTGGCTGAGAAATCGAGGACAGGGAGAAGCAGCAGATGCTGCATTGAGACTTATGTGTTTAAATGCATTTATGCAGAATGGCTGGTGAGTCATGATACTTGAGTCAATAAGCGCTTCTGGAGCCATTTTGACTTTTAACTAGAAAAATGAGCCGTAATCATCTCCCACAGCTCATTTTTAATCAGCTCTGTGACTCATCGTCAAGATAGTTTCTGTCTGAAGTTTGCCTCAACCGGGCGATGCTGAGAAAAGATTTTACAGGTAAATCAAGAGATGCTGTTACCCGTAGCTGTCAAACTGTGAACCTTGCGCTGTGTCAAGGAATAAACTGCTATGCCTCCTAAGAAGGCTGATGGACTGTCGTTTATGTCCAAGTCTTTCTCAGACTTGAACTTCTGAAGATGAAAGCGTCACAGCATGAGTTATTTTGTTCTTGTTTGTATTGTTTATTCACTTGACATTTTATGTATATTTCTTAAGGTTGGAACGTTCGTGGGAGGCAGACACCAACTATTTTCTTCCTCAGTGGAGCCGTCAAAGGGAGCCAGACATTGTAAACAGTCTCAGATATAAGAGGAAGTTTTCTCATTGTGCTCCATTGATTTCATCTAATGAACTAATTTCGGTGGAGTTTAGGATGCCGTCAAGAGAGCACTTCTGCAACTCTAAGACTCATAAAAGCACATTTTTGCACCCACTATTGTGTACATCTGCACCGAGCCAGACAATCCTGTAAGTCCTGTATTTGAATCAGCACCAAATTGCATGACTCATATATCTTGCATAGGACTGACAATGGCATACCCCATGTGTTAAATTTCAGGATGAATCTAAAATGCACCAAAATCTTTATTGGTTAACTTCATTTGTCCATCTTTAACTTCTGAATGTCCAACTGTTCACTGCTTTAGCATATCTTCTTGCATGCACACTAACTGTTTTCTAACGAGGAACAAAATTCACACCGTGATTGATCCACAAATCGACCAATACATTTCTCAGGACGGCTTTCATTAATTCGGCCAAACCGTCTGAATCGCCATTGCAACCTGCTGATGACATTCTGTGACCCTCTAAGCTCATTGGCCACTTCCGTTTTAAGCTCACACAATGGTGAGGTAAACGACAGTTGACCAGTTGTTGCCTTAATATCATGATGCCAAAATGTGAACAGCCTTATGAGGATGATTTCGATGTTGAGAATTTTACATACCAACTCTTATGGAAGCAAGAGATTCATTGGTCGATTCATGGATCAAACGTCTGTTGGAAATGCAAAAAGTGATGTTGAACAGACGTGCATAAAGAAGAAGAATAAGAAAATCTAACAATGCCTAACTTTTTTTCTTTGTGTGTGTGTGTGTGTGTGTGTGTGTGTGTGTGTGTGTGTGTGTGTGTGTGTGTGTGTGTGTGTGTGTGTGTGCGTGTGTGTGTGTGTGTGTGTGTGTGTGTGTGTGTGTGTGCGTGTGTGTGTGTGTGTGTGTGTGTGTGTGTGTGTGTGTGTGCATACATATGCGCAAATCCATCTAAATTCCATCTCTTTCCGATACCGCTTCTTTTTTTCAGTGTTGCCGGGAGCCGAAGCCTATCGCAGCTGACATCTGCATCACAAGGCAGACGACATGTTTGACTAGTTGAGACCATTCACACACAAGTCAGACCGGCTCTTTGTGAAATTGATATTTCAATTGAGAATCAAAATCAAATTGTGCTCTAATTTTATGATCGTGATGATATAGCTGGAATGTAAGGGAGCTGTATTTTTTTTTTCTTTCTTTCTTTGTTTTTTCGCAGTATTTCCCCTGACATTCACCTTTAGCATCTCACTGGCCTAACGATACTGTATTGCTAAACTGTCTTTC
Organism: Hippocampus comes; assembly: GCF_001891065.2. Classification (NCBI taxonomy): domain Eukaryota; kingdom Metazoa; phylum Chordata; class Actinopteri; order Syngnathiformes; family Syngnathidae; genus Hippocampus; species Hippocampus comes. The sequence goes on from NW_017805009.1 coordinate 2,330,744, forward strand.
GACTCACTCTCAAGGCAAACGACTTATTTCTTGATGCCTTTCAAGATCAAAGCTATTGTCACTGTGTTAATTGTGCCACTGAATCAGTGCTCTGTTTGTCTCATTAGATGCAGATGTCGAGATGGACTGTCCTCAAAAGGTCGATAAATGTACACCCCCGGAATGCCCAATTAGCATTGCAAGTGACAACCGTTCCTATTTTGACTTGCAATTAAAAACATGAAAGGATATATTGCTCACATGTTTTGTCAGCAATTAACTATTCATTTTGGATAATGTAAATTCTTGCTTTTCAACAGGCTGGATCTTTTCAAAGGTACACTAAAAATAACTAGCAGAGGGTTAACCTAATACTGTATGGATTTAATAAAGTAAGTATGTCTTTTCATTTGGAAACTCTTTTAGTCGTCCACAATCCTGCTGCTTTCTGACACAGACGGACACCTATCCCTGTAACACAGTAGCATCATCAAGTCAAGTCAAGTACATCTTTATTGTCAAATGTGCTGACATACAGCACAGATGAGATTTCATCCTCCCTCTTAAACAGACAACAAGATGCTTTGTCGCCTTAGTTAAGCAGATCCATCCATCCAGTCGGACACATATACAGACAGACAACCATTCACACGTACAGTATATTACCATACTATATCTACAAGGATTTGGGTTTAGCACTCAAACCCAAGATACATATATTTTCCTTCAATCCACAGATTTCCTAAATAGAATAGCGAGGATACAAGGGAAAAGACATTGAACACGCCAAAAGAAGGCTTAACGATGTACATTTGGTAACAGTGCAACAAGGTAAGCATTGTTTCCTTTCGATGGGCGTGAGGAAATATCATTCGAGTCTACTTGTTGGCTGGACCCACAACAATTTCAGCCTGCTGGCTCGGCTCTCGTGGTGAGGAAGAACTGAAGGTAATAGATCATCTTCATGAATCCGTTTCTTTAAGTCAGTGCTTCCAACCACCGGTTCGTGGACCGGCAGTCTGGCGAGTGTACCACTAAACCACCAGCGACTATGTCGTGGCATAATTTAAAAATTTCTTTCAAAATAAATAGTTGTTAGCTTTGTTGTTGTGCATGCATTCAAATCCAAACAAAAATAATTAAACTGTCCACCGTATCCTCCTTAGTGCTCAGGCAGGTGTTGGGACTGAGGAAAAAGGTTGCTAGGCAATCCATGGAGATCTAAGAAAAGGTCCGCATTAGACAGAGCGCCGGCAGTTGCTGGGCGAATTGCAAGTTGACAATGAAAGAAAGCTATATCACGCTGAGCTGAGAAGCAGAATGAGAGAGGCTGAGTAAAGCTCTCTCCAATCTGTCGTTATACGTAGCTGCAAGTTATTGTCAACAGCGAGCAGGTGACATTTAATCCTGTGTCCACACTAGATATTAGTCAGGGATTGAATGTTTTTATCCGAATTTGGACCGGGAAATCTTGAAAGGCATCACAGTCCACTGAGGGCAAGACATGCTGTCATGGCATCTGTGAATGGCAAATAAGATGAAAATGTAGCTCTGCTCTGATTCTGTGAAGGACATGTGATGGAGATGCCCTGAGTGGCTTCTCACACACACCGAGCCAGAGCGATTCAGCCTCTTGCCGTCTACGTCCGAATTGAATGATGGATGTTGACGTAGTAGCACAAATGTCCCACGCGTAACCGCAGACTCCCGCCGTAATGGCACAGTGGGAACGAGTGAATTTGGCAATGGAATGGTTTGGCTGAAAGCTGAATGCACAGGTGTGGCTGCATGCCCCGAGGAGCGTGTGCCATGAGAAGGAAGGGAGGGGTTGAGACTCGGCTGTCACGTCCCTGCAGCGGCAGCCCCACCACATCTCTGCCAAGGCGCAGTTTACTCTGACAGCACTGTCCTTGCATCCCAATGAGCTGCATGCAAGAGATGGCTAATGTTACAGCCTCTTGTCTCGTATCCTGGGAGATGAGCTCAATTAAGTCAACATGGGCGCCATTAATTGGAATCAAAAGAGAAAGAGACCTTTTATCCAGTGATGTTGATAATAACACTGGATGCAACAGACAAAGTGACTGATAAATTCAATTTCGGATGGGCTTCTTGGTTTCACATCTATGGTGTATACATCTGTCATTTCGCATTTACTTTTTACGCGGCCTGGCACACCCAAGGCATGGCGGGGGGATCACTTGTATAATATTTCCCTGAAAAAAAGCAAAAACACTCTTACATGTGCTGGGGAATCCGTCATGTGAGATCTAATCAAGGACCTTAAGCCTTTAATCAGTCAGTGTGTACTTTTAATTAAGAATGGATTAAAAACCAGACGAACTAAAAAGGGATGCAACTATTAGAAGTTATTTTTGTGTGTTTTTTTTAATAATGTAAACCCATGCCAATTAAGGTAAATCCATTACAAACATGGAGGCTAAGTGCGCTATCACTATTGCCTCTGTGATCACTATTAATTATTACGATTTACTATGACTACTTCTACTATACTATATTACTATTATTATTATTTCTGTCCCTTTCATCTGGGTCCATTCAGCAACATAATTCCAAAAACATTATTCTAGTTCATTCAAAGATGAATATTGAATCTTAGGTTTTTGTGAAGCGATCTTATTGTCTTGTAACCAACACATGCCTGCACATAGAGCAAATAAAATGAAATTATAAAACGCACAAATGAATTTCACATCAACATATTTTAGATTGTCTTACCACGGAAAAAAAGGTGTCATTGGCTCTTCAATTACATTGTGCATGATAATGTTTTCCCTCCTTGTACTTTGATGACATTTTAATTGTTTGTTCACTTAATTAATGTATCGCTAAACTATGTCTCTCCTGTGTTGACAGGAACGACACAATTAATTTAGTTTAAAAGATTGTTCTTTTAATTGCGGTTTTCTTCGGCGCCAGCCCAGCTCGGAAAACACTGCGTGGATATTAGTACTCCTTTAAGACCGTTAAATGTTTGTTTTCTCATCTGTCTTTGCTGGAGTGTGGTGCTTGTTTGTAAGGCCCAGGGGCAGCGTGTGTACGGCTGTAAAAACTGATTCATTAAATAGGTTTCTTCACAACAGCTACAAATATCCAACGCAACGCTGTCGAGTAACAGTCTGATGGCCGCATGGTCCCACATACTGCTGTATTCCATCTGGCAGCAGCCAAACACATTATTTCACGCATGACGACATGACGCATACACAAGACACATTATTACCGAGACACATTATTACCGATTCATCATTTGTTGTCAGTGAAAAGAGAGGTGATTAAACAAGGGGAAAATATCTTCAATACGAAGTAAAAGATGCAAACTCCTCATAACCTGGTCCAAGTCCAATTGCCAACGAAAAGCTTTTTGCTGTGAGACAGAGGCTTCACCACACAAGTAACACGGGAGTAGTCATCACCAATTTTTTACATTGATACAACGATGTAATGGCAGCATGTCGTGTCTCAGACACTGTGCGGTTCGAGACCGTTCAGGTGAGACCCTCCCACCCCCTCCAGGTCACCCTGACAGCACTGGGCAGCTCCTTCAGCCAGAGACTGATACACCCGCGCTGCAAGAAGGAGAGGTACCGCCGCTCGTTCCTGCTGTCAGGCTATTGAATAGACAGACCTGAAAACCTGGACTCACGCCCACTTAGCCATTTTTAATATGCTTATACTTATATTTTATATGTTATATTTATATTTATTGATGTAGTTTTTGTCTTCTACTTTCTCCCTTTCATAATTGTGCTGCTGTGAATTGGGAATTTCTCCATTGTGAGACAAATAAAGGTTTTCTTATCTTGTCTTATCTTATCTTATAACACCCCCCCATACACACACACACACACACACACACACACATACACACATCATATTGTAATTCATGTTTTAATTCCTGCATTCCCTCTTATACGTGTCACGTGAATAGCATGCTTAATGTTGAGCACTAACCTGGTCTGTGTAAGCTATGCAATTACAATTCTCAACTAGGACTGTCACAAACGATTATTTTTCTAGGCGACTAAGTCACTGAATAGTTGCAAATAGTTGACTCCAGAAGAATAAGGCAGAATAAGTTCATACTACACTATGGGCGTTTTTTAATTAATTAATTTTTTCCATGGCTCAGTTACGACTGCTCCACATGATGGCAACAGAGGAAGGGTCTAACATCGGTTGGGGAGTTGAGGAGCAGTAAAAAGTGGTATGCTGTCAAGGTATGGTCCTTCTAAAAAACACAAACGAGTACTCACACGGTGAGTAGGGACACCTTAACAGTGACGCATGAACACTACACGACAAAGTTGCAGTAAACACTCCCGAATCCCTCTGCCTTAGTGCAACACACAATTGAAGTAGGGGGGAAAAAATTTTCTTCAAACACATGAATGAATGAAGTGGCTAAAGAAATGAAGGGATGATGGCTGGTGCAAAGAACAGATGTGATGCACTAAAAGAAAAACAACGGTATCAAAACACACACCAGGAACAAGGGCTGACAAACACACATGAAGCAGCTGGCCTCAGGTACTGACTACACACACAACACAGGTACAGATGTGGCCCGCCCACTGCCTGGAGACAGCTGGGATAGACTCCAGCTCGCCCGCGACCCTTGTGAAGATAAGCGGATCAGAAAATTGAGAGCTGGATGAATGGATAATCCCAAATACAGTATGTCTATGATGGTTGAACTTGTTCTCAGTTGAAGACTTGGGTCATTAGTTAAAAAGAGTAAATCAATTTTCAAATGTTTGATGGTCTCAAATATTTATACGAGCACTTCATCTGAGGGATTTAGTGTGAGGTTGCCATGGGCAAGCTTTTTTTTAACCATGCAAATCGCCCAGGTTCTTAAAAGGCCTCACAAGATCCATTTCACCTGAATAAACGAATAAAAGAATCAACAACAAAAACACACACACACACACGCACACGCACACACACACACACACACACACACACACACACACACACAGACAGAGGAAGAAAATCCTTTGTCTGTTGCATTGTATAATCTATTAAGATGTTCCCACACAAGCTGCACTCTCACACCTGCCAGCTTCAGAGATCACCCACACAATATGCGCATTTGTCTGTCTGCCCTGACTAACAGCTCTACAGCTACGTGGCAGGCTGTGACTCTGCCTCCGCGGCCACCCAGACCTATGCACATCCATCATAATTATGTACTGCAGCGACTCAAATAGGAGCTCTTCGTTCTTCAAGAGGAATGTTGCAGCACTCCCCCTCGATAATATTCCACGATTGCAGCACAGAACCTTTGGAATGCATGTAGAATGTAGAAATATCATCTGTCTCAAATGTGGGGTTTTTTTTTTTCCTAACCTTTGTGGAAGAGGTCACCTTTCCCCTGACAATTTTACTCATCTTCGGAGGGATTTCAAGCTGGGCTTCCCTGCCAGGACCACATCCACTTTCTCAATTGCATCCAAGACTCAGTTAACCTACAGGCAGCTCACACGCATAAATCTTACAGCCTCACAGCGGAATCTCGCAGGGTACAAACACACATGGAGAAATTTGTCAGTACCTTCCATTAAAGGAACAAAAAAAAAACCCCAACAATCGTCACTGAAATAACTTGTTACATTTTATTGACAAGCCATAAAGTTCCTGCGAGAATGTCCTTTGGAGAGGTGCGGCAAAACTGGAGATTTTGGTCACGTTAGCTCTTTGCGAGACCAAAATGAATGAAAACAAGCAAAGAACATTGTCTTGGTCGGCTTGCCAACCTTCACCGCCATGGAGGCGATTATTAAAATTTGGAAAAACTCCCCAGTGTGTTTAGCGAGCCGAAGCTCGTTGCTCGCTAGCTGGTGCAACGTGATTCGCGACGGTCTTGCCTCGACTTTGTTACCTTCCTTACGATAAGTAAGTGCACTGTCTCTTGTATGAATGTGTCTAGCTAGCAATGCTTTTTTGCACAGTCTGCGCAGGTGCAAAAGAATCTGGAATTGCTTCCCCTGAAAACGGCATTATTCTCCCTTCAATTTTCTTCGGATCCTACGGAGCCCCTAAGGAGACATAGAAGGAAAAAAAAAACCTTTGCGTTCCCTCGCAAAGTATTATTCCTTTGCAAAACTTTGGGTTCCCTCGCAAAGAATGCAATCTTTGCGAGGGAATGCAAAACTTTGCGAGGGAATGCAAAGTTTTGCAAGGGAATGCAAATTTGAGAGGGAACGCAAATTTTTTTTTTTCTTCCATGTTACCTTCGGGGCTCCGCAATATCCCTTTTTCTACTTCTGCAAGGGAGACATAATTGTTGCGCAAGACTCATGACTCGCAGACTGTCCATGGCATCTTGCAGGATAAAGTGCACAAGGTTAACCTTGAGGCAACTTTCTGACATTGAAGGAAATGTAACGGAAAAGAAGAAGAGAATTGTAACCATAAATCATAACGGTTTAACTCCTTGGAACGGGAAGGCCGGATGAAACTCGTGGGAGATTAAGTGAGATTAAAAATTCTTAATACCGTACCTGGCAGGCTCATCATTGGGCAGATTTCCATGAAGCAGTGACACTAAAGGTGACTTTGATACGGAGACTTGAGCTGTGACACCCTGTCATGTGGGAGCAGGGCTTTTCTGCGCCATTCAGCATGAAAACACGAGAGAAAAAAAAACCTTCTCAAAGTGTGTTTATTTTGGTTGGCCCTTCGAGTGACTAGTGATCTGATTTTTCTTTTGTTGTATGAAAAAGATTGATGTTAAAAGTGTGCTTTATTGGTTCATTGAATTCATGATGTGCATATTGCAGCGTGGAACGTAATAATTCGGAAATATTACAATAAAACAATTTTACTTAAATGGTTAAATCAGGTGATCACTATACATTGCCGGAGCATGTGTTTGACGCTTGTATAACCTCAGTATAAGCTTTCTTGCTTATTTATGAAATAATTTAGAATTAGAAATTCAACTCAAATTCCATCCATTCATCTATTATCTGATCCACTTATCCTCACAAGAGTCGCGGAGGTGCTGGAGCCTATCCCAGCCGTCTCCAGGCAGTAGGCAGGGGACACCCTGAACCGGTTGCCAGCCAATCGCAGGGCACACAGAGACGAACAACCATCCGCGCTCACACTCACACCAAGGGACAATTTTGAGCATTCACAGAGTGCCATGCATTTTTTTGGAATGTGGAATGTAACCGGAGTACCTGGAGGAAACCCACGCAGACGCGGGGAGAACAACAGGAAGGAATCGAACCTTGCACCTCTGCACTGTGAGGCGGATGTACTAAGCAGTCGACTAAGGATATTATTATTATCATTATTATATATTGCATTAAGTGCGTAAATGTTTGACTAGGTTAATTTAAAAGCATGATAACATGAGGCTGAATAACAGATTCAAAGAGAGGTGAACATTGGTGCATTGTTCACAAATCATAAATGCATTGTGTTGAGTTCAGCCTCCTTGCCTCTTCTGAAAAGCCTTTTCAACGGAACATCAGGCTATTGTTGAACATCATAATTTCGCAAAACTATTAATCATACCTATTCCACAGTGTTCCTTATACTCGGAAGAAATACATCTTTCTCAAATACCCCTCATTAATCCGGAAGAGAAGCAGCCTTGCAGATACCTAAATGCATGAACTGAATTAAAGTGCAGTAATTCCCTATTGTGTGGTTCCTTTTACCAACATCATGTTTGTTGAGTGCAATTCTTCTTGTATTGTCTTTATTCAATGCATTTCAATAAATCACCAGTTGTATTTGAAAGGGGTTGCTCTGTACTCCCACATTTTGTTCATGGAAGATTAATGTTTAGTTGGCTTGGGCAAAGCTCTTCTATGTTAAATTTCCTTCTCAATAAGATGTTGCCCCTGAATAGAATTGACTTGTAATTTGGAAAATTTAGGAAACGATTTTGGTGTGATGGAATGATATTTGGTACATTGAGAGTAAAGTCTATGTCCCTTTCAAAGCGATTCCAGCGCGAGGGAAATCAATATTTCTTTGCCAGCAATTCTGCCAACTTGATGGAGGCGGTTGACTATAAGTGGAGGGAGCAGGATCAAGTTGGGAATCAATCCGTTTCCAAATATTTCATCCAAAAAATGAAAAATACAGGCCACTGAAGGGAGTATGAGTTCACTTCAATCAGGTTCAGGCATGATGGGAAAGT